>NC_134456.1:44743630-45050354 GCF_047948215.1 Lycorma delicatula | reverse complement strand
GATTCTTTTTGCAGATATTTACACTTACTGGTTTCTAACTGTGAACTTCAAGACGCTTGAAAAATAAAAACAATCATAAATCGTCATGACTGTATTCAAGTACGTCGATGTGACATATTTTGCTCTTACCATTGGCGCTATCGAAAAACGTAACTCCCTTTGAAAAAACTGGATGACCTTGGAACGACCTACAAAGGGAAACGACTTCGAAATTGAGTAAATTTTACTCGATTTAAAAAAAAAGAAAAAAGGTATTAGTACTTTTTATTGCTCTTTCTCATAGTTTGCGAGATAAATGGCCTGTAATTTGAATATTACCTTCAAAAAAGTGTAACCGGTATAACACTATCTCTGATAGTTAGCCTTATTACCTTCAAACAGGTTACAAGGTCATATGTGTGATCAAATATTCCAATTAAAACTTTCCGTTCTTTTCATCGGTCAAAATTCGAAAAAAAAAATGTTAACCTTGAAATAACCGTCAATTTCAAGGTCAAATCCAAGATCAACATTACATGTTCTCCTCCAGTCTAAGTAGCTTTTTCTCAGGTAATTTTTTTTATATTGTGCATAGTTTACGAGAAAATCACCTGGCGGGATTAAAATTAATCACCCGTGTAATAAATAAAATCTATATATAAAAATAAAATTTATAAAAAAAAAATATATATATAGAGAGAGAGAGATAGAGTGTGAGAGACAATCAATTTTTGTCATTTTCATAAAAAAAAACTGCTGTGAGAAAATGTTCGAACATCTGTGTATTCATTTGTATAAATAAAAAATCTGATTATAAGACTAATTTAATAGCTATTGATTGCATGATAGTACTGAATGGGGGAAAACCATTATTTCAGAATAAAATAAATATAAGATTATTATTTACACTATTGCACGCCGATTATACTTTTTTTAGCCTTGTTTCAAGCATTACAGAATGCAACTGCGAGTTCCAGATCACCAGGTCATCCCGCTACAACGATCTGAATAAGATGACAGTGCTCGTAATGGAACAGAAGATAATAAGTACATTTTATTTGTGAAAAAGATTTGTTTTTAAACAAAAAAAAATCTAAAATTTCTTTTACACCAATCCTAAAATTTGTTTACGACTAAAGTTTGTAAATTTTTTAAACCAAAATGAGGGGAAAAAATATTTTTAGCGAACAATTTTTAATAAAAACGTAGATACTATTAAGAAATCGAATAGAGAGAAAAAAGGACGAATATAAGAAAGTCTGTTAACACGAGATAAAAGTGTTGCTTTAGGACAAAGGTCTATTTTGTTCTATTGAAATCTAAAGAAGAACGAAGTACGGGATCAATTGAAAAAACATTACTGTCGTAGTATTGGATTAAATTTAAAAATAAACCGACTGATTCCAGTTTATTCTACGACAAATTAACAAAAGGATTAACTTCTCGTTAATTCTGAATCTCGAAAATATTGTCTCTAAACAAAAACATATTACGGAAGTTTTTCCATCTTCCATTTAAAAATCTGCTCAAATCCAATGTAGAATTCTATAAAAGAAATATAATAAAAATGTAAATAAAATAAAACTTTTTGATTTATAAAAAAACTTTTGGTCAAAAATTATCTCAGAAACTTTTTTTAAAAGAAAAATAAAACAAAAGAAGTGAAATATATATCTCTGTATTCATTATATTACAAAGAGTTGTGTTACAATAAACAGGCATTTTTAATTATAGGAGTAATACTGACTCCTAATATTCACATCTTAAGTTACGAAACGTGAGAAAAATATCAAGTTTTTATTATATACTTTTTTCTAGCGTTAAAAAACACTCGGTATACACGAGATAAATCTCATGTACTCGTACATCCACTACTAGATGAAATGAAACGTGAGGAAAATTTTACCTTCGTTTTCTTACATTTTATCATTCGTGTACCGGTTGTTTCTATATTTAGTTTACTGCTTAGAACATTCCCAAACTACTTATATTCCTTCCAATAACCAAAAACAAAGTTCTCGCATTAATACTAGTTCTCGTCATTTAAATTAATACCAAAAACACTAGGATTTTCAAATTTGATAATTAAATTTTAAAAAATTGATATTTTAAGTACCGATCAAATTCAGAAATTTATTTTTTGGGGATTAGAAGTTTATTTATTGGAATAATTTTTACTTCAATAACTTGATACGATTTGATGTCATCCAAAAAAAGTTATTGTTTACTAAAAAAATAAAAATAAAAAAAAATACAGTGGATACTGTGATGTCCCCTTGTCCGGTAAAGGCGAAAATCAGGTCAGAGCTGGGTTATAGATACACAATGTCTCACAATTATGTTAAACTTAATAGGCGTTTTCTCTAATTAAAATAATGTAAAAGGTTTATATAAATATGGATCCTGAAACGCTTCGTTACCGAGTTATGGCTAGTGAAAGAATTTGCTCCACCCATGAATTGACGCCTTACTGAAATTCTGGGAAGTAAATTAACGGACGAATTTAGTGGTTTTATTTAGATATTAAAAATAAAAAAAAAAAACAATGGCTCCCAGAACTGCATCACAATTATTTTCCACGAAATAGGGTTAATAAACATAAAAATGAAGTTGAAAAACAACTTTTTTAGCTTTGGTGTAAAATAACTGTAATGGTAAAATAATTGGTAATACATACAAATAATGGTGATACAGTTAGTTATTTTTTAGTGGTGATACATCTTTTTAAAAATTGTTCAGGTAAAAAAAACCATAAAAAAACCACTAAATTAGCCTCTTTAATTTACCTTCCCAGAATTTCAGTAGGACTTCCATTCCCGCGGAGGAGCAGAATCAAGGGCAAATATTTTCACTAGCCGTAACTTGCTAACGAAGCGTTTTTGGACCCATGTTTACGTAAACTTTTTGCATTATTTTAATGTGACGTATGACTATAAAATTTAGCAGATTCCTCCCGGGAGATTCTCTGTATATATATAAATTTTAATTATTTTGGTCAAGTTTTCGGGAAATGAGGAAAGAATTGTTTAGTAGTAATGTTGAATATTGTCTTAAAACTGTTCAGTTTTATAAAATATAATAAGTATTTGTACAGTACCAAAAACCCTATTTTCTAAGATCATTAAACAAAAATTACAAATTACGAAACCTACCATTTTCCTTTTGTTAATCTTTTCCAAAATTTAATATCAATTCTCCATAAATTATATATGCACAGTGTTTCTAAAACGATGGGCTGGCTATACTTTTTCGGATTCTACTTGTAAAACTAAACAAAAATATCCTTGGGAAAAATGGCAATTTCTCCTTCGTTTTCCCACTGTCTACCATTTTTTTTATTTTTATATAAAAATTTATATCTCAAGTTCGGATAGAGGAATCACATTAATATTTGGTAAGCGTTTCTTTGTAATAAAGTTTTAAAATATCAAAAAATCAGGAGACTTAAATAACTTCGCAGATTACAAAATGGCGGCCATGTTTATTTTTCAATCCGTTACATCTCAATAAATATTAGTTTTATTAAAATTTATGTTTTAGCTAAAATTTTAACCTTTTCTTATGAACAAAAAGGCATTTTATTTTTTTAAATCGGTTATCAAATAGCCGAGTTACGGGAGAAAATTAATGTAATTTTGATCTGTTTTCATGTCCTCCACTTTACGCTCAATTCGATTAAATATTGTTTTTTTTTTTAATTGTCAATTCTAGTATTGTATAATAGTTAGGTAATATTTTTTCACAATAAACTTTAACATTAAAAAATAATAAACAATTTATGTTAATGTTTTACTTTTGAATAATTTTACACAGCGACTATTACTGCTGATCATGTTAACTATGTAAAAAATCAATGCATATTATTTTTAAAAAAAGCCACATGATTTTAAAGTAATTCAAACTCATCGTTTACCGAGTGAGTGTTTGTTTAACATTCAGTGTCACGTTTATTTTTTTACGTTTTGTTGTTCTATCATCATGCAGTTTCAAAATTCTTTTGCGGAAATGTGTAACATGCATTTAATTTACGGTTTAACAAATTGCAACAGGGCAGAAGCAGAAAGACTGTATGAAAACAGGCTTCCTAACAGACGTGTGCCGAATGAAAAAGCTTTTGAATAACTTCACACAGGGCTTAGGGAAAAAGGTTCATTAACACCAGGGAATCGTGACCGTGTAGACCAAGGATTACTAGGACTATAGAATTAGAAGAAAGTTTTCTAATTCGTGTGCAAGAATCTCGTGATAAAAGTAAACGTTCTCTGAGAATACAAGAGTGATCCACGTGACTGTGTGGCGGATTTTAAACGGTAACTGGTTTTACTTTTATCACTTGCAGTGCGTACAGGGGCTGACTGCCGATGTTTTTGCACGTAGATTGGCTTTCTATACCTGGTTTCGAAAAACATTAATTGAATACCCTATTTTCGGCAAGGATTCCCTTCAAAAATGAAGCCTTCTTTCAATAAAAATGGAGTTCAAATGCAACACAACTAGCATATCTGGAGCGACGAGAATCCTCGTGGTTCATTCCAGAGTAGCCATCAACAAAGATTTTCCCCGAACATATGGGCAGGTATTTTTAATGACTATCTTTTGAGTCCTGTCATTCTATCAAGTCGTTTAAATGGAGAAAATTATCACGCTCATTCGACTGAAAATCTTCCACATTTGTTGAAAGACCTACCTCTACAATTAAGAGGAAATATGTCGTTTCACCACAATAGAGCTCCAGCACGTTTCAGTCAGTAGATATCTGATTTCCTGCATGAAGCTTTCCGTGAAAAATGGATAGGTCATACAGGGCCAGCGCCCTAGTCTGCCTAATCACCCGACTTAAACCCTCTTGTGGAGTCATTTGAGACATATTATTTATTCAACTCCAATCATCAACACTGAGAATCTTCAACAAAGGATTTAAAATGGATTTCAAGAAATTAGAAATACCCCGGAATTTTTTAACGGTTAAGGCAATCTCTCCGAAAAAGATTGGAGACTTGTGTAATTTCTAACGACGGGCACTTTGAACATCTCTTGTAACTTATAACAATTGTTAACTGTTTATTTTTAAAAAAATTACAGCTAACGTTCTACAACAATTAACATTAAATTATCACAGGTAGTTGTTTTATTTTTTTAATTAGGTTTATTATTGTGAGAGTATTATTACTTAATTTGATACTAATTTACAATACTATAATCAACAATAAAAAAGAACAATACTTAATCGAATTGAACGTAAAGTAATGGGGGTAAAAACAGACACAAAATCTGCCATAACTAGGCTATTTGTTAACCGATTTAAAAAAATAAAATGTCATTTTATTCAAAATAAAAGGCTTAAAATTTTAGAAAAAACATACATTTTGATAAAACTAATATTTATGGGAATATAACGGATTGAAAAATAAACATAGCCGCCATTTTGTAATTTGCGAAGGTATTTAAGTCTCCTGATTTTGAGCTAATTTTAAAACTTTATTACAAATACGCTTACCATTAATGTGTCAATGTGATTCTTCTATTCAATCTTAAGGTATAAATTTTTATATAAAAATAACAAAATGGCGGATAGTAGAAGACGAAAGGGAAATTATCATTTTTCCTAAGGATTTTTTTGTTTAGTTTTACCAGTACCATCAGAAAAAGTATAGCCAGCCCATCATTTTAGAAACACTCAGTCAATAAATAAATTTCTTAACCCTTTTTTTAAATTTATTTTGAGCCAATACAAATTTGGCTCAAAATAAATCACAGTTATAAATTTCAATAACTGTTTCCACTTTTTTTACAACTTGTTTTATTTTTATTATTTTTTTTTTAAAGGGAGTCTTGATATGTCGACATTTGAAAAACCCTGACAAATAAAATTTTCGGCGATTGCTATACTTTTCTTTGCAGCTGCTTTGTATTGCTACAGCAACAATAGAACTATAGTCGGAAAAGCAAAAATCTAAAGTAAATACTACAAAGATCATCTAATGAATAGGTTAAGTCGATTTATACTGATTCGAATACTAGATCGTGGATAGCGGTGTTCTTTGTTGGTGGGGTTTCAAATTAACCGTACATCTCAAGAACGGTTGAAATTCCTTTTTCCTGTTTAATCTTCGGAAATTACCGTCAGGTATTACTTCAGAGGATGAATGAGGATGATATGTATGTGTAAGTGAAGTGTAGACTTGTACAGTCTCAGGTCGACCGTTTCTGAGATGTGTGGTTAATTGAAACCCAACCACCACAGAACACCGGTATCCACGATCTAGTATTGAAATCCGTATAAAAGTAACTAGGACTTGAACGCTGGAACTCTCGACTTCTAAACCAGCTGATTTGGGAAGACGCGTTCATCACTAGAAAAGGAACGGTTGACCTGAGACTGTACAAGTCTACACTCCTACATATCATCCTCATTCACCTCTGAAGTAATACCTTACGGTGGTTCCGAAGGCTAAACAGAAAAAGAAAAGAGGTTAAGTCGATTGTAGAATTAGATAAAAAGCGAACCCATTTTAATTTAAATACTTCAACAAAAGACGGCTGTCAAAAATTTTACACTCAAAACTCCACAAATCTCAATTCGTATTAAAATGTTTACCGTTGAACTTTAAAATTTATTCTGACTTCATAACGATAATTTTATTAAAGTTTCAGAAATATAATTTTTTAATTATTATATTATAAAAATATAAAAATTAACGAAATAACTATACTATTCCATATTCATCGACAGATATGATACGTAGATTATAAAAACAAAAGAAAGATAGCGGTGTTAAGTAATCTGTATGCAAATATAAGGCGGCAGTCACCAAAATAACAATGCGATTCAGTTTTTGTTCGGAACATAGACAATACTCAAGGTAGAAAATATTTTCATAGCGGATAAATTATAAGCCGCGTATTAAGTGATATAAAGCGGTCGTCGCTACAGACTAGTGTTACTGATGAAGGGTTAGGTATATGAAAGAGAAAGTACAGAGTTAAGGGAAAATAACGAGACTAACATAAATGCGCGTTTTGTCCGTCCTCTCTTTAACCTCAGATAAAACGCAAAGGATTTAGCACGCTGATTTATGACCTATCCGATATCGATCCGTACCTAAATAACCGCAAACGTAATGTAAACTCCTCTTCGTCGGTACACCCCTGCAACAATTTCCAGCTCAAATTTTTGCAAATAAATTAACGCATAAATCTTACATTCGACGTTAAATTATTATTTAACGATTCAACGATTGATATCTCAATTCCGACGAGTCATAAATAATCTTGCGGCTTTAAAGCTTTTGCGGCGTAGTTATACTTTCTTTAATATTTCTCTGGAGCAATTTTTAAAACGATAGAACAGGTAAGGATGAATTAGATATTACCGTTAGATACAATTAGTTTTACTATTATATTATTTCATTTATTAAGGATGTTGCAAATATTTTTTTGAATTATTTTATTTATTTTTTATTTGAATATTATTTTTTCTTTCTTTCGTTCTTCACGTTAAAGAAATAAATGGAAGATATACAGCGGACAGCAGTTTTTATTAAAAAGTTATTTTACTTTCTCAGGTATTCTGCTGTTGTTGCAGCAGCATAATTATGAAGGAAATGTGTAGCGATGAACTAAAATTTTGATATCGGGATTTTTATAAATGTCGACGTTTCAAGAATTGCTTAGTTCAAAAAGCACAATAAAGGTAGGGAGATCAATGCGTATACGTAAGTGAGTAAAGCTGTATTTTTGTTTATATCTCTGGGAGGGTTCAATATAATTACTTCCACAACGGTACAAAAAATTTTCATATATGGGGAATCAACAACATAACGTTTTGAAAAAAATTAAAAGAAAAAATCCCTTTCGGCACGCCGGAAAGCGGAGATAGATTTCACCGGTGCTAAGTACGGGATAAAAAAGATTTCCACCTTAACGTTAAGAAAGACTTCAAATTTACTCAATACAACGGTTGTAAGTGAAAAAAGTTTCACGCGTTTAGCATACTACAAGTCCCTTCTTACAATTCCAGCAACATTTTAGTCATCGCTTGCCGTAAGGGTTGGTTATATCAAACACCGTTTCAGACAAAGGCTTTAACGTTTAGAGTACTAATGACCATTTTAAAGCGATTCGGTACTGTGCCTATTAAGGCAGGTAAGATTTCTTTTGTCTTCGAAATCTCATTTTTCAACCTCCTGGGCCAACGGTTGGTGATATCAAAAACCTTTAATTTAATAAGTTTTAGGCCCTGATCCAAAGAATAGTAGGAACGTTACCCGAATTCGATATTTTACTTAATGTGAAAGTTACAGCGATATTTTGTTTTTTCGAAAAATCTCTCCCAGTTCTACTCCCGTGGACCCAATTTTGCCCATTAACGAACTCGACCGAGATTTTGGGTCGTTGTATTTATGTATCAATCTGGAAATGAGTAGCGCAAAATTACGGCACCTATCCTATCCAAAAGAAAGTGAAATATATATATAAACTTTTGAACTGACTGTGGTTTTGTGGTCTAGAGGATTGTGAAACGCGTAATGTGTCGAAATTTTTCGGAAGCCGAATCATGATACGCATTACAATAGGAAGCTTTCTTATGAAATCTACCTAAAAGGGAAGGGGTAGTTTTCGAGATTTTAAATTTTAAACTTTTTCTATGATGTATTTTATATGACCTTGCCTTTTTTCTGAATTAAAATTAAAAATTCGTTTGTATCTTCATTTCTTTTATTATTATTACATACACACAAATAACATGTTAATTTCTTCAACAAATATAAACAATAAGGTTTAAGATATCGCAATACCAATAAAACCAAACGACGCCTGTTACCGAGTGGTTTCAGATAAATGATAAGTAACAAAGTAACGACTAAACAGAAATAATAATTAAAAGTATTCATGATACACTTAATAGCTTAAATATTTTTGCAAATTTTAATCGTTTTTTAAATGTATCGTTAATCTCATAATTCTTAGTAATTTACGTATTTCTTAAAATATTAACTGTTATTCATGGAAACTATTTTCAATGAAAACTAATTTACAAAAAGCATAAAAAGTTTTAAATTTAGCAAATGCTTTTGTCTCAAAACGTTTATTTTTTTTGTTGAGACCACAAACCTCCAATCCCCAATAAAGAGTACTTCAAAGTTTTTAAATATAAAGTGTAGGAGGATTACAATAATCGTTTTAAATAGAACTGAAAAATTACAGCAATTTTAAAACTCTGGTAGGCTGTGTAAAAGTTTATATTAACATTTATATACGAATATATATATATATATATCTTTTTTTCACTTTCTTGTGGACACGATAACTGCCGTAATTTTCCGTCCATTACTTTCAAATTGTTTGTTAAAAATAATTCATCTCAAAATCTCAGTCCGCTTCGTTAACGTCCAAAATCGGACCATGGGGGTGGAAATGGGGGCTTTTTCGAAAAAAACAAAATATCTCTATAACTTTCTTATTAAGTAAAATATAAAATTCGATTTAAGTTCCTACCATTCTTTGGATAAGTGCCTAAAACCTATGTAAGCAATGTTTTATGATATCACCAACCGGTGACCCAGGGGGGGGGAAAATACAATTTTGAAGATAAAAAACTCATACCTCCCTTAATAGGCAAAGAATCGAATCGGTTCACACTGGTCGTTAGTCCTCTAAACATTACCTAAAACGTTTGTCTAAAACAATTTCTGATATGATCAACCCTTACGGCAAGGGATGACCAAAACAAAAACACAATATAGCTATAACTTCTTTATTAAGTAAGATATTAAATTCGTTTGAAGTTTCTACTATTGTTTGGGTAAGGGCCAAAAACATACCTAAGTAAAGTTTTTTTAATCACCAATCATTGGCTCAGGGGGTTGAAAAATGAGGGTTCGCAGACAAAAAAGATCATACCTCCCTTAACAGGAACAGTATCGAATCGGTTTAAACTCGTCGTTAGTCCTCTGAACTTTCCCTAAAACGTTTACCTGAAACAATTTTTTATACGACCAAACCTTACGGCAAGAGATACCAAAATGTTGCTGAAATTGTAAGAAGATTGTCGTATGCTAAACATGTGAAACTTTTTTTCACATGCAACCATTGTCGTATTGAGTAAATTTGAAGTTTTTCTTAACTATAGGATGGAAATATTTTTTATCCCCTACTTAGCAACGGTGAAATCTACCTCCGCCTTTCGGCGTGCCGAAAGAGATTTCTTTAATGCAATACTATTTCCTATATGTTTAATAAAATTATTTTTTTTTTAATATCTAGAACTTACAAAAAGTAAATAATACTTTATTTCTCCGCAACATTATTGTCATATCAAAATTATACTTTTTATAAAAACGTTACTTTTTTAACAACATTATTTAAATATAATTTTTATATTTTCTCTTATACTATATTTTATATGAAAAATAACTTAACATCATTTAATTATGATAAGAAATAAATTAAATCCATGAAACACCCTTTTACTTTTGTTACGTTCTACTCTACCGTCGGGTGCTGCTACCTAGCGAGGGCTAGAGTCCCCACGGCAAGCTTGGTCAGGCGATATGAACACGCCATGTCCTACGTCATAATGCCGCAGGGAGTGGTCATTACGAGGTAATGAGATTCGGCGTTCGAATCCGATCCAAGGCGGTCACGTCATACTCTTAGTACGCATGGACTCCAATCTTTGTTCGGATGAATGTTAGCTTTAATGTTTTATTTATTTTTATATGTCAAGTTATACGTTATGTTACAATTCATTGCATTAACTGTCAAGACGACAATTCATTAAACCATTATTCAACAAGCAACAAGGCGTTGTCTTCATTCATCACTTATGAACATACAGTCCTACCTCGCTCTAAAATCTACCACAACGTGTTATCGGTCTTCAGGCGAGATCGTTCATAACAATTTTTTAAGTACAATCGTTTTCTCGATTTTAAGTACACGGCATTTAACATCACCATTCTTTCAAAACCCTATAAGGATTTTATTTTTTAACGGTTATGAAATATTGGTTTATGCGATGCGTTAACAATATTTCCATCGAAAATACTCAATACAACATATCAAGTTATTCCCATTTTTAAACATTTTACTTACGTGATTAAAAGAAAACTATTTTACGAAAATAACTACGGCCATACTGCAATTACAGGGACTTATACAAAGAAAGATATCATCCGATTTCATTTTACAAGCCTCCTGGTATAATCGTTCAAGGATTCTTATGATTGCTCTCACTGCTGCCGGAGCACAAAGCCAATTGAATATCAATAGCGTAGTTGAAATGCGGGCTGCGTTATGTTTTTTCATCATAACGACGAATCGTTAATTCTTTCAATGGTCGGGCCGGTTTCAAAAAAAAAATCTGTGTGTAGCAATTTAAAATTCATCAATTAAAATTTAATTAACCGAATATTTATAAAGTAATTAAAAACTAAAATAATCAATCTCTAACGGAATTGAGGGGTAGAATTGAATACAAACACTAAACAGTAAGGATGAGATAAAATAAACGGAACGGTCTAGTTGAGAAAAGGTTACAGAACAATATCCGCTGCAGGAAAATCTGTTTCAAAAGAGCAAGGAGTTATTATTGCAACAATAAAGTTAAACTTCCTCTAAAAAACAACGTCTTAATGTTATCGTTAATGAACTATAACAGTACGACGATTAATGGAACGGATGCGTGAAAATCCTGATTTTTAAATAACTTTAATTATTGTAACAACCAAACAAAATATCTCGAGCAGAAAGGTAAAATTTACTTCCGAGACACCGACAACATTACAGTTAAATGATCTTCCACATTAAAATAACGGCAACACCTTGCAGGCAGATAAACTACTCGTCTAACACGTTTAGATTAATCGGTTAAATTAAAATAAAATGTAATATAAAATTTTTAATTTTGTTATTTAATCGTAAAATTTGTATTTCAAAAGTTATATTTATTGAAATATATTAAAACATCAAACTGACAATAAAATAAAATCTTAATAAAACTACTGTACAAATAGTTTTTTATAAAAATATCAGTTTCAAAAAGATTCGTAACATAACGGTCTTGTATTTAACCAGCAGCAAATCGGTTATTCTGAAACTGCTTATTAAATATAATATCTGTGAAGTTATTATGAATACTTCACATTATCCGTACTTTAATGTTTAATCAACAACATTACTTGCACACTTATGCTATTATGTAGTCGGAAAAAATCCCACCTAATTAAACAGTAGCTCAACGATATATTTTTAAAAAAGACAGGAGCTTTTGAAAATATAAAAATATATGATTATCTCAGATTCTCAAATCTATATTTCCATAATACAAAGGATAAATTCTACGTAGAGACAAGAGTGAATCCTAGGATATTCTTTTATTTTATTCATTAAAAATATTTTAATGCATTATTAAAATAATTATAATATTCTTTCTCCTCGATTCATACACACTAAATTTATTGTTTATTATCTTTCTATATTGTCTCCTATAATAAACCAAAGCTTAAAAAACCGATTAATTAATAAGTAAATTAAATTTTAAAAGCTATTTTAGGAAAAGTTTTTAAAAGCTGAAGGGTCAACAAAATGATATAATAAAACTTTAAACGTAAAATTATTTTACTTGATATTGTAAAAATATTTATTTTTTAATATCCGTTCAAAAAAAAACCCGATATGATTAAGGCAGAAATCTTTTTATATTCAACCTCCGGGGCAACCGTTACGTATTGGCTTCAGAGGATGAGATTAAATGGTAATTTTGTAGCGTGTGAAAATGCCATGTCATTTTACACGGCACCTTCATTTACATTCAAACATATCCGCATTCATCCTCTGTAGTAATACCTAACGGTGATTCCCGGAGGCTTAACAGAAAAGGAAGAAGAATCCGATTAAGGGATATGTGGCTAAATGAAGTACAGTTTATAATGCGTTCAAGACGTGTTACTTCGACGCGTAGTTTTGTTTCAATAAATATTGTATAACAAAATATTTAAAAGATAAAATCATATTATACCACTGTTTTGAAAATGATATACTAAAAATTGATTATATAACAAATGTTGTATTGGTAGAACAAACAAAAAAATAAATAAATCAATAACAAATTTTAATTGTAAATATTGTCTTTTATTTACACAGAATTAAATTTTTGCCCCCAAAAAAATATAATAATAAAGAAACAAATTTTAACCAAGTACCTCTGATCCATTCTATAAGTTTTGCCCACGTAAACAGAAAATGCTTTTATTTTTTTTTTTTTTTTACTACGACCGCATAAACTATTTGAATTTTTTTTATTGGATTATTAAAATTTGGTGATTATACTTTCTTAATTAAAGTATTTTAAAAGAAAAAAAACAAGAAAATTAGATGGAACATTTAAAGTAAAAAATGAATATATACAGAAAAAATAAATGCTGGTGCATTCCAAAGAAACGTAGCTCTACCTTATTATCAGTTTATTTAGTTATTTCAATACTATTGTTTTTTATCAAACCAGAATATAAATTCCTAGACGTTTTAAAATGCGCTTTATAACTTTCCATAGCGGTCTCTTGACATCATTTTTCTGCATTCATTTTGTTAAATTTATCGAGATTTATGTGTCCGATTTATTAATTTCTTGGAAACAGACTTTTTTCTCGTACGGCAACGTTTTTGTAGGTTTAAAAATTATAATCTCAGAAAATAATAAATAAATAAGAAGGGCAAAAAGAGACATCCTTTTTTTAAAGTAATCTTTTACTTTCTTGTCAAGCGATATAGCACAGCTATATGTTTAGAAGGGAAAGTATTGTAATCGGTCGAATATATATGCGGTCTTCGTCGGATCTTTACGTTTTGACACCTAAGGAACTCAAAAAAAACAAAAACCCAGATGGAGATTTTCCGAATTTTCGTATGTACAGAGGGCATGTTCAGCATCGCCCTCTAAATTACCTTATATATCCAGAACTACTGACCGATTTTGAGCAAACTTTATCAGATTATTTCTATAACGGGGCATTAATGCCATTAAATTTTCAACTTAAAAGGTCAAGGGGATGAGGCTGTAGAGCAAGGACATCCTCAGTATCTCGAGACTTCTCGTAAGTAAGGTCTTATTTTCTTAGACGCATCTGTTAACGATTAAAAAATGAATATTTGAAAAACAATTTTTGTAAAATTGCACCATCATCCCTAAAAGTGCTGTTGTAGTCGTGCTTTGTTGTGACGTCACAAGTGAGCGGTAGAATTAAATAAATGAATAATATTTAACGTGTAAAAATGTTTTTGAAGTGGCCGGCCGGTAGTACCGCCACACCCGCGCGAATTAAATACAGTAAGCACGTGCGCTTTAGATAGAATCATTGAATTAAATAAACAAAAAATGTTATATTTAAATAAAACGACAACATGTGAATGTAAGCCGTGTGATGGGAAAGTCCTACAACTGTTGTCAGCTTTTTTTGTTATAAATGAGTGTAACAAAATTGTTTCATAGATTTCATTTTTCTGTGATATAATTCACCATAGCTATTAAATAAATTTAATATAAAATTAATAATTAAAAAAAATAAATAATGTATATTATGTTTGTCCTCCTCTATGAATCATGAGACCTTGCCGTTGGTGAGGGGGCTTGAGTGCTCAGGGATACAGAGTAGCTGGACCGAAGGTGCAACCATATCGGAGAGGTATCTGTTGAGAGCCAGACTAAGGAATGATTCCTGAAAGAGGGCAGCAGCTCTTTCAGTAGTTGTTAGGGGCGTGAGTCACAATGACTTAAACGGCCGTATCAACATCACTCAGTCCTCTGAGTACTGCGCAGCTGAAAGCAATGGAAAACTACAGCTGCTTTTTTTCCAAGAAAATGTGGCTCTCTGCATTTTCACATAGCAACAATGGAGGCGCCTTCCTTGGTAAAATATTCCGGAGGTAAAATAGTCCCCCGTTCGGATCTCCGGGTGGGGACTACTAAGGAAGGGGTCACCAGAAAATTAAAAAATAACATTCTACGAGTCGGAGCGTGGAATGTTAGAAGCTTAAAAAAGGTTGGTAGGCTAGAAAATTTAAAAAGGGAAATGGATAGGGTGAATATGGATATAGTAGGAATTAGTGAGGTTCGGTGGGAAGAGGAAGGCGACTTTTGGTCAGGTGATTTTAGAGTAATTAACTCAGCGTCAAATAATGGGCAGGCAGGAGTAGGTTTCGTGATGAACAAGAAGATAGGGAGGAGAGTGGAGTATTTCAAAACGCATAGCGATAGAATCATTGTAATAAGGATAAAATCAAAACCTAAACCGACAACGATTGTTAACGTTTATATGCCTACAAGCGCCCATGATGATGATGAGGTAGAGTGTGTATACGAAGAGATTGATGAAGCAATTAAACACGTAAAGAGGGGACCGACTTATAGAGTTTTGCACGAAGTATAATTTAGTAATTGCCAACACCCAATTTAAAAATCATAATAGAAGAATATACACTTGGAAAAAGCCAGGCGATACTGGAAGGTATCAGATAGATTATATCATGGTTAAGCAAAGATTTAGAAATCAACTCGTTGACTGCAAAACTTACCCTGGGGCAGACATTGATAGCGACCATAATTTGGTGATAATGAAATGTAGATTGGGGTTTAAAAACCTGAAGAAAAGTTGTCAGATGAATCGGTGGAATTTAGAGAAGCTTGAGGAAGAGGAGGTAAAGAAGATTTTTGAGGAGGACATCGCAAGAGGTCTGAGTAAAAAAGATATGGTAGAAAATGTAGAAGAAGAATGGGAGAATGTTAAAAAGGAAATTCTTAAATCAGCAGAAGCAAACTTAGGCGGAATAAAGAGAACTGGTAGAAAACCTTGGGTTTCAGACGATATATTGCAGCTGATGGATGAACGTAGAAAATATAAGAATGCTAATGATGAAGAAAGTAAAAGGAACTACCGGCAATTAAGAAATGCTATAAATAGGAAATGCAAACTGGCGAAAGAAGAGTGGATTAAAGAAAAGTGTTCAGAAGTGGAAAGAGAAATGAACATTGGTAAAACTGACGGAGCATACAGGAAAGTTAAGGAAAATTTTGGGGTACATAAATTAAAATCTAATAATGTGTTAAACAAAGATGGTACACCAATATATAATACGAAAGGTAAAGTCGATAGATGGGTGGAATATATTGAAGAGTTATACGGAGGAAATGAATTAGAAAATGGTGTTATAGAGGAAGAAGAGGAAGTTGAGGAGGATGAAATGGGAGAAACAATACTGAGATCTGAATTTAAGAGAGCATTAAAAGATTTAAATGGCAGAAAGGCTCCTGGAATAGACGGAATACCTGTAGAATTACTGCGCAGTGCAGGTGAGGAAGCGATTGATAGATTATACAAACTGGTGTGTAATATTTATGAAAAAGGGGAATTTCCGTCAGACTTCAAAAAAAGTGTTATAGTTATGATACCAAAGAAAGCAGGGGCAGATAAATGTGAAGAATACAGAACAATTAGTTTAACTAGTCATGCATCAAAAATCTTAACTAGAATTTTATACAGAAGAATTGAGAGGAGAGTGGAAGAAGTGTTAGGAGAAGACCAATTTGGTTTCAGGAAAAGTATAGGGACAAGGGAAGCAATTTTAGGCCTCAGATTAATAGTAGAAGGAAGATTAAAGAAAAACAAACCAACATACTTGGCGTTTATAGACCTAGAAAAGGCTTTCGATAACGTAGATTGGAATAAAATGTTCAGCATTTTAAAATAATTAGGGTTCAAATACAGAGATAGAAGAACAATTGCTAACATGTACAGGAACCAAACAGCAACAATAACAATTGAAGAACATAAGAAAGAAGCCCTAATAAGAAAGGGAGTCCGACAAGGATGTTCCCTATCTCCGTTACTTTTTAATCTTTACATGGAACTAGCAGTTAATGATGTTAAAGAACAATTTAGATTCGGAGTAACAGTACAAGGTGAAAAGATAAAGATGCTACGATTTGCTGATGATATAGTAATTCTAGCCGAGAGTAAAAAGGATTTAGAAGAAACAATGAACGGCATAGATGAAGTCCTACGCAAGAACTATCGCATGAAAATAAACAAGAACAAAACAAAAGTAATGAAATGTAGTAGAAATAACAAAGATGGACCACTGAATGTGAAAATAGGAGGAGAAAAGATTATGGAGGTAGAAGAATTTTGTTATTTGGGAAGTAAAATTACTAAAGATGGACGAAGCAGGAGCGATATAAAATGCCGAATAGCACAAGCTAAACGAGCCTTCAGTAAGAAATATAATTTGTTTACATCAAAAATTAATTTAAATCTCAGGAAAAGATTTTTGAAAGTGTATGTTTGGAGTGTCGCTTTATATGGAAGTGAAACTTGGACAATCGGAGTATCTGAGAAGAAAAGATTAGAAGCTTTTGAAATGTGGTGCTATAGGAGAATGTTAAAAATCAGATGGGTGGATAAAGTGACAAATGAAGAGGTATTGCGGCAAATAGATGAAGAAAGAAGCATTTGGAAGAATATAGTTAAAAGAAGAGACAGACTTATAGGCCACATACTAAGGCATCCTGGAATAGTCGCTTTAATATTGGAAGGACAGGTAGAAGGGAAAAATTGTGTAGGCAGGCCACGTTTGGAGTATGTAAAACAAATTGTTGGGGATGTAGGATGTAGAGGGTATACTGAAATGAAACGACTAGCACTAGATAGGGAATCTTGGAGAGCTGCATCAAACCAGTCAAATGACTGAAGACAAAAAAAAAAAAAATTATGTTTGTGTGTGTGTGTGTGTGTAAAATCTTCACCCAAAAAGTGATTCAATAAAAATATAACATAACATAAAAAGAACGCATAAAAACATAAGTCTGTAAATACTCTGGTTTCGAGTGACACCGTGACACTTCCAAAATATTTCATCATAATTTTTGCTTCGTAGGTAACAAAATGCATTACTAAAATACAATTACTATTAACAGTAATTACCAAAAGGGTTTTTCGTATTGTAATGTTATTTTATTATAAGATTAAAAAGAAATAGTCATTAGAACTGAATCTCTAATATCATTTTGAAAAAAAACTAAAACTCCACGATTTTAAGCGGTAAAAGCAGGACGGTTTTACGCCATTACTTTGCAACAAATATTGTAAAAAATTTAATTCTGAGAAAACCGCTATAAATAAAGCGATTATAAGAAAATAAATACTAGTTTGATAAATTCGACTTTTATTAAAAAGAAGGCCAATCTAATTTTCTCTTTTTTAATTAAAGCAAAAAAGAGTATTAATTTTTTTACGGTAATTTTTTTACGACCGTAAATTCGAATTTAATAATTAACTAGGTTATAATAAGATAGATAAATTAAAAATTGTTATTTAAGATTATCGAAAGCGACAACAATAATAAAGTCGTATGCACATATGACTGAGAACAATGAAAGTGATTTCATTAGACGGCTTTGTATTTGTGAATGACATGATGATCAAGGGTAACGGCCGGACAATAAGAAGTCGGCTTATTGGGTCGGCCTAGCGCCATCTTGTTCCGGTAGCGTCTGATTTAGTTTGTTCCACAGTTCACTTGCACTTCCGGTCCGTTGACTTCGGCTTCCGCCGACACCAAAACGTGCGCCTTCCGTTATTTTCTCATCGACTTCATAAATGAAATTTTCTACAGAAAGAAACATGCCGATGTTTCCCTCTAAAAATCTATACATTTAATCACGGTTTCCGGACCTAAATCTTATCTTTCATATAACTTTTATCTCAAAATTTCCTTTATCTACGAGATTTCTTTAAACGTTAACAAAATATTAAGTATAACCTATAAAAAGCGTAAAATTTATAAACGCAAAATACGCTGTTATATAATGTTTATATTATATTTACAGTAATTTGTTTACAGTTTCAACATATTTCTAGCCGTATTAATTAGACTATTTCTTTATACTGAAAATAAAGAAGAATGTAGCGTCTAATTTTGACCGGTCTTCCCTTTTATTATTTTTCTAAAATGAAATTTAAACTCTGATTTCATTCCAATAATATATTATTTACTAAAAATGTGTTTTACGTACCTCTTCAAATGTAAATTCATTTTTATTTTGATCGTCGTCTGACGCGGAAGGTCCATGTAAAGGTAAAGAGAAAACAGCCGAGTAGTAAATTTTAAGGAAATTTATCGGTTGCCGAGGAGATCACAACTTTAACAATCTAACAAGCAGTTAGTTCTTGTGCAAGACTATTCTAAACCTATTTAGACGTACGGAATCCAGCTTTGGGATATTACAAGCAGCAGCAACGTCGAGATAAGACAGCGACTCCAAAACAGATTATTGACGAGCATAACAGAAGCGTCTTGTTTCGTAAGAAACGGTGAGTCCCACGAATATTTCGGTTTATCGTATGTTCGAGAAAAAATACAGCGATTCGGTACGAAGTATAAACCGCGGCTAAACTACCGCGTGAATTATTTAGCTATTAATCTTGTACACGATAGTGAAGACGTTAAAAGGCTAAAACGACTCCACGCGTTGGATCTTGGTAGCTGTACGTGATTTTTAAGTTTGAGCTGCATCAACTGATCGTTATCTAACGATTCAGTATTTTACTTCGTTCAATTTTAATTATTATTCTTTTATTAATTTTGACTTATTTCAATTTTTTCTTTTTCTCATTGCTTCATCGTTTCTCTTGTTTTTTAGTCCTTTGAGTGGTTTTGTTTTTTGTTGAGCCATCAACGGTACTGTTCTCTGACTTAACTTTATCTGTGCACTTACAATGAATTTCTAGGAGCTTCAACGGAAGCCTGTCTGAATGTAATTAATTATATTTACATAAGGTTTGTTTAATATTGTAACCGATTGTAAATTTTATTTTTAAACAAAAAAAAAAATATTATTTATAATTTTTCAAAAATGTTAATTCCAAATATCTCATTAAATCCTCAAACGACTTTTATCACTCGTTTTTTTTTTGCCTTTAGAATTATTTGTTAATTTCATCTTTTTAATTTTTCCTACGTTTAGTTTTACGTTTCATCAAATTTTGAAGTTCGATAAGAAAACTAATTATCTAAATAAAAATATTAACGTAATATCTTATTTTTCACACCAATGTCAGCTATACGGTCCTTTTCTCTGGATTTATGACTCATCGGTAAGAATTAGATTTTACCGTTTACTATTTCTAGGTTCGAATTCCGGTTAGGCATGGAATTTTTCAATTTCCATCTGAGCCAACGACCACAGCAGCTGAACCCGTAATTTGAGAAAAAAAAGAAAAAAATATTTTATTATTATTATTATTCTAGAAGTTCAGTAATTTTATTGTTCCCCCGGTTTTATTTATTAGGAATTTAATATTTATTTCAAATACGACAGTATCATATTTAATATTTTCACTACTCCTTTAGTTTCCTAGGCCTGTTTCCAATCGGTTCGATTCCAGCCGTCAGTTTGTTATGCCTTGTCCTCGATGCCATAATGTCATATAGAAGTAAAGAAGAGAACTCCACCCTTTATGTTAGTTATTTAGTTTTAAACCTGCTGTGAAGTAAACAAGTTGCATAGTATTACCATAGCAATTATGATGGGAAGTCACGAGTTGTCCTACTTGTCATTTAAGGAGGTACCAGAGTCCAAGTCCAACTATAACTCGGTAATAACTCCAGTCAACAGGACTTCTCACCGGTCTGATTTACAAATTTATAATGACGGGATAATTTATGAATCTTTAAGAGTGCATTTTTATATTGCTCGTTATAATTATAATTGTTTAGGTGTAAAAGGATCGAATCCAAGTAAAACATACGTTAACTATTTTATAAAAATTAAAAAATAATTTTTGATTTGTTATAAAACGGTATGTTTTTATAATGCAATAAAAAAAAGTCACTAAACAGATTAAATATGTTACTTGTTTTTTTTTCAGCTCCTATTTTTAATAGTACCAGTAATTTCAGATGACTAACCCTATGATCTTTTTAAATTAATATAACCATTTATTTTTATTTCTTTAATAAATAATTGAAAAAAAAATTTATAAAAATATTTGTATTCTTTTATTAAAACAAATGGCACGCGTAACAAGATGTTATAACTTACTTTAATGTTCAATTGAAATGATACAATCAATTTAAAAATTTAAATTGTTGCAATAGGATTTATAATAATAAAACAAAAATTGGTAAATTTTTATAAAAATTAATTTATTCTAAAACATTTAATTTATATTTTTTTACGGATTTCATCGTATAATTATTTTATAAAGGAAATAGATGCCAACATACAATCAATTTTAATTTCATATTTAAACAAAACCATTATGGAATGATTTTCATCTATGTAAATTAATAAATACAAAATTCTCAAGAACCATCCTTTTCTATTTATTTCCATTATTTCTATTGATTTAGATTAAATATTTCCATAAGTTTACCGGATTTGCAATCCGAAAATTATTTATGTACACCAATACGTACGTATACTATTATTTTAATAAAATTATATTGTCATAACATCGCGAAGGAGGAGTAGATCGTATGACCTGAATCGAGTCAACCAATATCTCGCTTTCCTGACAGTTTTTAAGTAAATAGAAGCTAGGGAATCCTTTCGTCTTAAATCCTCTTTACGTTTTCTAGCCATTTTTTACATTTAATTTCAGTACAATGTTTATTTTTTTAATATTCAGCTCCAGCGAAATATTCTGATTCATAATGTAAATAAGAAGATAAAATGTAATGTAAATTATTTCTTGACCGATGATTTCCTTTAGATTTTAGAACGGATTTAGAATTATATTTATGCATATAACTTTATCACTGGGTGAGTAGCGAAATATAAAAATAAAGCACGCCATATTTTACAGCGTCGAATGTTTTGGTCGAAATAATTAGTAATATGAATCTCTGACTAATGCATATTATGTAAGAGATAGCTATAATGGTTTCTTAAATGTGAAATACTGATAAAGATATTGAATTTTATTTAACGAAATTGAATAAGCTGTTATCAAGATTCAGCTTCAATAGACAATTTTATTGCACTAAGATTTTTGTAGGTATGCGATCACACTTCATGTATCAGTTTGTTTTTTTTTAATAATATGTGAAGATGTGTTTTATTTCAATACTAAGTCATTTTATTTGTTTTTTTTTGGTCCACTCCATGTATCTTAACCGACTGCTCAACAGTAAAATACTAAACAAAACATATATACAGAAAGATTCAGGAGGAAATAATTTGGGAACCGATTTTAAACCTTGAAATAAGAAAAAAAGTTCATACAAACACACGTCCGAAAATTCTTTATCGAGTTAAGGCTAGCGAAAAATTTCGCCCGGATTTCAGTTCCCCCGGTGAAATGAGGTCATACTGAAATCTTTTAGGCGTAGCATAACGGATAAACTTGATTGTTTCTTATGTTTTCTGACCTGAAAAATTGAATAAAAAAGGTCCCAGCACTGCATCTTCCCCAATTTTCATGATATCCAATGTAAAACAGAAAAACTTTCTGATTAAATACACGTTTTCTTAGGTTTAAAGTAAAATAATTATATTAAATGACTAATAAATGCGTAAATTGTGCTATCAAAACTTGTAAGGAATTTAATTCTGAGAAAATTAATATAAGTCCATGAAAACAAAAAAAATCAAATTTTATAAGAAAAACAGAACAAAATTAAACTGAAAAATGTTATGAATTTGTAAAAATTAAAAATTTGAACGATAAATTTAGACCTTTGAAAAATTAGTAATTTTTCAACCACAATAAAATTGTGGTTGTGTTAAAAACACTATGTGGTGGTCTCGTACCGAAAAATAAATCGTTTTGAGATCGGAGCAATTGCTCTATATTTCATTTTTCTTCAACTGTTAAAAATCATTTTAGAATTTTCATACTTAACGCTCTACACTTTACATATACATCGATGAGTTATTTTTCTACTTTTCTCTCTGCTATACCGTACAGCAAAAGTAGTTAATAAAATAAAATTAATTAAAAATAATAAAAATCGATTTAAAAGAAAATTAATTTTTCGTAAATTCCTTTATGTCTTCGATATGCGCATCTATTTATTATTTTCATTCATAAATTCATCTTAACAAGAAATCATTTTGAATTTGAACCGCTTATACAAGTTAAAAGTGAATTAAAATTCTTTTACTTTCCTTCTTCTTTTTCAGCTTTTACGGATTAGGCAGTACTGTCTATTCCGGCATCCGTCTATTCTTTGGCCTTAAAATATTTTTCCTTCCTTTGGGTCTGTACTATCTGGCTAGGACCGGTAAACGACTTATTGCCATTCCATTGAATTCCAATAGATGTTTACTCGATTTAAATCTACATTCCTTAATTTTTTTTTTAAAGAGAAATATCTCTAACTCTACTCGAATAACCTCGTTTCTTAATGGATCAAATCGAGTTAAGCCGTTTACCGAACGCCGTTCCCAATGTCTGTTCACCCTTCTATTCGTCGAAGGAAAAATAACGGCCACAAATTTTTAGAACTACAATATTATTTATTTTATCTTATTTCGCGGCGTTCTATTACGAATCGTTTCACAAATTAAAATAAATTTTGAAAGTTTATTCTCAATATCAAAGATGATCTTCTTCACAGGAAACATCGAATCCCTAGTAATTGAAGCGACTAACTCCATTACTATTTATTTATCGACTAACTCTAACTTTATTATTTATTATAATTTTTTTTCTTACCGGGTATTTCTGTTAAAATCCACGACTTCTGTTTTAACAGCATTTATCGTCAAATTATATTTATTCATCTTCGTCGCAAGTATACACAGTGTTCTCGGAAAATTATCTTTAACATCTTGAAATAAAATCGTATCGTCCACAGGTGTTAATATTCCGCTCAGGTGTTTCTCTCTAATTCCTAAATTAAAATTTTCTTTCCGTTTACTAAAACCGTTATCAATATAAATATTAATTATTGTAAATGACAAAGGATAACCCTGTCACACACCCTTATTTGTCTTAATATGGTTAAGCGATTTACATTTCACCGTAATTATATTAATATTTTTATTAAATTATTTTAAAATATTTACAGTAAGGATACTTTAAAGAAGCAATTATTATGAATTGCTTCTCGATATAAAAGCTATAATATACAAGATAGTAACAGGTAACTCGAAATTTAAATATCAAAGGATATTTAAATTTATTTATATGATTAATGTCCACGAAAAATAACTGAAAGAAAAATTATTAAAAACTACCGTAAAAATTTTTTAATAAAATTAAAAATTTTACTGCATGTTAATAGTACGAATTCATAATAAATAATTTGAATAAATTACTATTTAATAAAATTCAGAATATTATGTAACTATAAAAAATACCGTTTTAACTGTGTGTGTGTGTGTGTGTGTATAAATGCGAGTTCATCATTTTAATATAAAATAATTCGTTCCGACAAAATATGTATTTATATTATAAAATACATCTTTGAGACGGAACATTTTTCATATTTAATTAAATAATAATGACAAGTTAAATAATAAATTATTAAAAATAATTTATTTTATACATGTTGCGGTCGGTTATTATAAAAGAAGCAAACAAGACGGTATTCGGTATTAATCATGCTGTTAATCTAATAACAGCGGCTAAGATCGCCAAGCCATTTTTCACAGGGTTGCTGTTATTAAGCGAGATATTGCGGTGTGTGGCCGCGCGGGACATTCGCGCCAAATGAAGCACCGTCCATCATCGTCCTTACCTACCCCTCGCTATCCTTCTAAACACTAACACCGCCAACAACGCCGAACACCATCCCTTCCGACTGCTCCTTTCTTCCTAGTCTTGAGAAACGCTACGTCATCCCGACCCTGAATCTCATCTTTGAGAATATTTCAGCATGTTTTAATCCTCCCTTCACCTGATTAAAGAACACGATATTTTCAAGTACTGTAATTTAAAATTAAAGTAATATCTGAACGAGTGAAATAAGTAATACAAAAATATTAATAATAAATAAAATCAAACAAAATATGAAAACATCATTTACTTACATAAATTGGAGTGCAAAAAGTAAAATAAATTTTATTACTAGGCCTAGCGAACAAAATCAATAAATAAAAATTTGATGTGGACATCACATGTTTGCCTTGTACGCCTATTAAATTAAATATATATATATATATATATATATATATATATATATATATATATATGTATACATTTTTTTTTAAATGAGAAGTACATAGAATTTTATTTCATTAACTTCTGATATTTTTACATATTCTTTTTTTATGGTTATTATTTATTGTAAAAATGTTTTCACAATCAGAGGTTAATTTATTAACAAAGCAATATATTTAAATTTTAAAAAAAAGTTAAAAAAAAAGAAGATAAAGTCTGATTCGAACCGATGTGCCTTCCCCTTGTTAGATCCAAATATTTAATTAATTAGAATTTTATTTGGCTATAACTCTGGAACCAATCAGAGTAAATACGACTTACGATATACCATTGAAAACCTCTCGATGAGGGGTTATTACTACAGTTAAGAAAAAATCAAAAATACAAATTTCTTTTGGATTTTGGGTTTTTTGGACACATTTGGTCCAGTCGATTGCGATCAAAAATAGAGGTGCACAACTAGATGTTACAACAGTCCTAAATCCAAAATTTCAACATCGTACTGTCAATCGTTTGTGAGTTATGCGAGATACATACATACAGCGAGCCGAAACTAGTCAAAATGGATTTAGGGATGCTCAAAATATATATTTCCGTTGAAATCTGAAAATCGAAATTTTTCGCGATCACAATACTTCCCTTACTTCGTACAAGGAAGTAAAAACAACCCTAATCTTTCGAAAAAATATCGCAACTGCTAGACTTTTTATCTTTCGAAACTACGACACTATATCTTCGCGTGATCAATCAAAAGCAAACCTGTATGATACTCTAGGATTCCGATCGGACAGTTTGTTTGATAAAATGGGTAGACCTAATTTTTATTTTTTCAAAAACAAAAAATAAATTAGAAGTAGATCATCGTGGAGTACTGTGTCTGCAGATGTGTGAAAAACGTAACTTAATGTAACTGTAAAAAAAAAAGAGAAACAGATAGAGGAATATGAAAATTGGCAGTTCAAAAACAAATTAAAAGTACTGAAAAAGGAATAGTTATAAAACAAAATGAAAAGTTACCGGTAACGAATAGATTTAAATATTCATATTCGAACAGAAAAGGATAAAGAAATATAGGCTGAAACAAAACAATATATACTATGAGGATGGATGAATCGGTAAAGAATAACGAAGATGAATCTTGGCAAGAGATTAAGGTGAAAGAAAGCATGATCAAAATTACGGCCTGAGAATGGTTGTAGAAGTGAGAAATTCAAGAACAATGTGGAATGGTGGACAAGAATTAAAGACGATAATAGTTTCTAGACGACACAGAACAAGGCGATGTAAGTAATGAGATAAATTTTAGGTGTACATTTTACATTAAGATCAAGTGAGCTCCGATTCTGACTAGAGATGCCTAGCGAATCAATATACGACGTAACGGGTGATGTCAACCGTCGCAGTTCAGATGCGTCGGAATAAAATCCGTTGCCCTCGGTAAAAGTAAAACTCAGCTACAAGAAAGCACTGTTCAAATTTAAGAGAAAAATATGTAGGCACATCAATACGTAAACATACCAAATATTAGGAGGTGTGGTCGTAGATATCAGTGGAAAGAAGGAATGATTATTTTCCACAAAGTGGGACACCTAAAATTTGGTTCTTAGTCAAAAACGTTTAAGTTGAAAATCACTCGGAAATAATTTGTATATACATGAATTTTTACATCCAAAACCAATTCGAAATACTTACCCACTTTTTTTTGTCTTCAGTCATTTGACTGGTTTGATGCAGCTCTCCAAGATTCCCTAACTAGTAGTACTAGTCGTTTCATTTCGGTATATCCCCTACATCCTACATCCGTAAAAATTTGTTTAACATATTCCAAACGTCGCCTGCCTGTACAATTTTTCCCTTCTACCTGTCCCTCCAATATTAAAGCGACAATTCCAGGATGCCTTAATAAGTGGCCTATAAGTCTGTCTCTTCTTTTAACTATATTTTTCTAAATGCTTCTTTCTTCATCGATTTGCCACAACACCACTTCATCTTTCATTTTACCCATCTGGTTTTTAACGTTCTCCTACAGCACCGCATTTCAAAAGCTTCTAATCTTTTCTTCTCGGGTACTCCGATCGTCCAAGTTTCACTTCTATATAAAGCTACGCTCCGAACATATACTTTCAAAAATATTTTCCTGGCGTTTAAATTAATTTTTGATGTAACAAAATTATATTTCTGACTGAACGCTTGTTTCGCCTGTGCTATTCGTCATTTTATATCGCTCCTGCTTTGTCCCTCTTCAGTAATTCTACTACCCACATAACAAAAGTCTTCTACCTGCACTACTACCCTCTACATAAGCATAATGCGTACATTTCAACAAAATGAAGGTTTTTAATATGAATTAATAATAGTTAAAACTGTATTATAAGACGGCATAATTATTTAACTTTCTGGATAAAACCAGAATGTAACAAAAAATTGAATTCTGCATAATGTTAATAATTAAATATTTATATGCGTATATAACATCCGTTTACCTGCTTACTTAATTGTATATTTTCTGTAATAAAACAATAATCACGGAAAATCATCGTGTAAAAAATACCTTATCTTTAAAAACAAAATGAATGAACAAAAAGAATATTATTATAAAAGATACACAACATCGGAAGAGAGTCGTGCAGTACACTTTGTGGTTATAAATATGAGAACCCGTTAAATATTGTCCGACTTGGTGCCGTATTTCACAACGTGCTAGTGTCATCCGAAAAAAGGGGAGATATCGTGAAAAGTTGCTCACGCTGACTCTATGAAATACAATTCCCTGTTACAAGAAATGAAAGATATACTGGTGTTAAGAACTGCAGTCTATAAGAGTTATGAATTAAAAAGTAGTAGTAGTATATTTATAGAAAAAACCAGTCTTGATTTTTTTTTTTTGTAATAGTAAAAGAAAAAAAATTAAAAGTAATTTAATCGATTTTGTTTCGCATCATTGAACAAACGAATTCATTCTTAATTGAAATCTACAAGAAAACTCTGTGATTTTTTTTGGAAATACTTTCATTTCCGGTTAAGTCAACCTTTATTTCATTTATTTAAACGCTGTCTACAATTTTAAAATGAGTTTCCTTTTTTTCCACTATATTACATCCCGTTTGTCACACAGAGGATAATACTCAAGTTATAAGTTATATGTTCATTTCTATGGTTACGAGAAATTACCTTCGCTTGATTAAAAAATTACATCGGGGTTTTGAATAAGTGTTTCGATATACAGTTTTAATACTACATAAACAATAAATTACAGTTTCTTTAAATATATATATATATATCTGTGTGTATGTGCGCGCGCGCGCGCGTTACAGCGTAACTCCAGAACGCCTGAAGCAATTTCCATCAAATTTGATACTCATATGTCTTACTATCTGGAAAAATAATACTTTCGGAGTAAGATACCCTAGCAGCCCTATGGGTGTAACACCCCAAAGGGGTGATAGTTAAAAATAATTGAAAACGACATATTTCGGACCAGTCCAGAAGGTATTGATCAAAATAATGGCCAAAACGCGTACGTAATTACGTACGATTTCAAGAGATTTCTATAACCTTATTGTGTTTTTGGACTAAGGAACTAACGTCATCTTGTAACGCCAACATTTTCAAAAAGCTCGACACCCAAACTTTTGGGCTAAGCTATACTTTCTCTTAATAGCTCTTATTGCAGCAGCAGTAGATCTATAGCCCGGGAAGTATAAACAAAATTATTTACATACTACCTTTACTACCATTTACTGAAATTAAAAAAGCTAAATTTCAGTATGCCCAAATGTTTAATGAACGACATCTAAGTAATAATGTTTCACATTACACTGTAAAACTTGTAAAAAAATTCCTAGGAACGTTATCTCTCATGAATAAGAAACGTGCAGGGCAAAAGATTTATACGAATTAACTACAGTTGAAATTTTCGGAAATGTAGTAGTAAATTCTCAGAGCTCAATTCGTAAAATATCCCGTAAAACCTGAGGTTTCTTATGGTTCTACTTTCTCTACATTAAAATACAATAACACTGCAACCCAACATAATAACGACTATATCGTTTCATTTTTTAAAAAAATAAGTTTTCAACCTTGAAAATTTACAAAACATTTAAGGGCGAAATTTTTTTTTAGGTAATTTAAAAAATAATTTTCACACATTTAATCCACAAATTATGATTATTTCAGTGGTTTAAGAAGTAATATCACATAATTTTATAGTTAATTTTGTTGGACTGAAATTTAAAAAAAGTACTAAGCCAAATGTTTTTTTGCATCTACTGAGCGAAGGGATGGGTGGACTTTAATTTTCTTTTCGCAGAGATTCGTTATTTTTTTCGGGTTGTCAAGTATGGTAATCAAATAATTTTTGAGTTGGGGTACGTGTAGCGGGAAGGGTGGTTCCACCCCTTTGAACATAACCCAAAAAACGTTTTGGGTTATACCCCCGAGAATGGTACAGAAATACGATGCGACTGATAGCTGTTGAATAATAAATGTGGTAACTTTTTAAATGATTACCCGGTATATAGTTTTCAACTACTTCTTATTTCTTATAAAAACTTTTTAATAATAGAGGAAAACTGAATAAAAATTAAATAAAATCATAATCATGTATTTACAAAATTTAAATAATCGTATAAAATAAAATAATTAATGTTACCTT
Source organism: Lycorma delicatula (assembly GCF_047948215.1). NCBI lineage: Eukaryota > Metazoa > Arthropoda > Insecta > Hemiptera > Fulgoridae > Lycorma > Lycorma delicatula. The sequence goes on along the minus strand of NC_134456.1, from coordinate 45,020,555 downwards.
TTTGTTTTCGGGTTGATCGTGACTACATTGTTTATTACCACGGTTCGGAACACTTTGGTCTATAATTAAAAGTACTAATCATCCTGGTAACGACATTGTCATCTTCCCGTATAAGGAGATACAGCACTACATTAAATCTGAAAAAAAATTAATATAAATAATTTCATTTTCTATTGACATTTCATTTTCATTATTTCATAATGAAAATGCTGAAAAAAATTACCTTGCGTAACTAACTTCACAAACAACATATTAATTTAATATTTACTGCATCGAGTTAAATTTTATAATTAGTTAGGAAATATTTGGCGCGTAAGTTTTGAAACTAATTTTTGAAGTTATTCAATTAAGGAAATATTATAGGCTTACCGCAACAGTTTCTCCGAAAATGAATTTATATTGATAAAACAGTATTCTTGATTGTTAGGATAAATTTCAAAAGTATTTTCCATTTTAAGTCAATAAATATCTCAATAATTTTTATTACATAAAACAAATGAAATATATGTCATTCCTACAGAAAACATTGAAGATATTTGAAACTAAGCCAAAAAATGGTAATACTTCAATCAAATCAATTACAGAGATAATCGTTATTTCTTTCTCAGGTCTTTATTATTATACAGAGTGTTTCTAAAATGTTGGCCTGACTGTACTTTTTCGGATTCTACGTATAAAACTAAACAAAAAATATACTTAGGAAAAATGGCAATTTCTCCTTCACTCTCCCACTCTCCGCCATTTTGTTATTTTTATATAATAATTTATATCTGAAGTTTGGATACACGAATCACATTAATAAGCGTCTTGGTAATAAAGTTTTAAAATTAGCCAAAAATCAGGACTTAAATACCTTCCCAAATTACAGAATAGCGGCCATGTTTATTTTTCAGTCCGTTATATCTCCATAAATATTAGTTTTATCAAAATTTAAGTTATTTGCTAAAATACTAAGCCTTTTATTTTGAATAAAATTACATTATATTTTTTAAAACGTTAACATCGTCAAGTTATGGCAGAAAATTGATGTAATTTTGTCATAATTATTAGGTCTATTAATGTGAGAAAATTATTACCTAATTTGATATTAATTTACAATAGCAGAATTAACAATAAATAAAAACAATTAACATTTCATCGAATTGAACTTAAAATGGAGAACATGAAAACAGACAAAAAATTACAACATCAATTTTCTTCTATAACTCGGCTATTTATTAATCAATTTTCAAAAATAAAAATGTCATTGTGTTCAAAATAAAAGGCTTAATATTTTAGTAAATAACATAAATTTTGATAAAACTAATATTATTGGAGATATAACGGAAAAATAAACACGCTATTTTGTAATTTGCGAGGGTATTTAAGCCTGATTTTTTGCTAATTTTAAAACTTTGTTACAAAGACGCTTACCAAATATTACCGTGATTCGTCTACCCGAACTTGAGATATAAATTATTATATAAAAATAAAAAAGTGGCGGACAGGGGAAGAACGAAGGAGAAATTGCCATTTTTCCTGAGGATATTTTTTGTTTAGTTCTACAAGTAGAATCTGAAAAAGTACAGCAGCCCACCATTTTAGAAAGAGACTGTATAGTGTAGCAAGCGGGAAAGTGTAGCGATCGGCCAAAATTTCGGATATCGGGGTTTTTTCAAGTCGATGTTTCAAAACACACAGTTCGAAATGTACAAAAAAAAAGATATACAGATTTCCGGATGATTATTAGCGTATGTACATATGTTGGCCTGTATTTTAACATCTCCGGACTGGCTCACAACATAAAATTCTACGAAATTGATTCAAAAAATTTATATATATGGGGGATAAATGTTTGTACAGAATAAGAAAAAGGGAGGGGATAGTTTCCATCATTCTAAATTTTTGTTCACAGGTTATAGAAAATGGAGCTTTAGTATTATAAAAATACTCATAGTTATTTAAAATTCAAACGTTTTAAGACGATCGGATTTAAGAGTGGGGAGATATGCAACATTATTACTAAGTAGTTTTTTCCTGTTATCTCAAAAGCCGTTGAAATAAGTAAAGATTTGGCATAAATAACCTCAAAAAAAAGGGGCTGAATACAGCCCGTACTTAAAGTTTGGAAGGAGTATTGATAATACAACAATATTTTACCAATTTTTCCCTATATCTCAAAAAGACGTCGACGAAAATAAAAGGTTCAAATATTTGATTATATATATAAATATATATTGTTACCACATATATTCCTAATTTAATATAGGCGGGCGAACACGGTGGCAATTCAGATGCGAGCTAGCGCACAGTATACAGACGCGCTGATACAAGCATCACTACCGCCGCGCAGTTTTCTCACCGTAGCGGCGCTGCGGCTCCACCACTCTCAGGCTCCAATAAAAGAGGGTGCACAGAGTGAATTTTTTATTCATCATCGACCAATACCTGCAGAAGATCACCAAGAAGAAGAAGCAAAAGAAGATGGAAGAAGACAGAAGTTTCCTGGCCGCCTCAACGTGGGACCTTCCGGCTGATGCCAACATCCCTGCCGAAGCAGCAGGTCTGGCCGGCCCACCGAGGGAGCCGCTGGACGTGGACGCTACCTTCCCGCTCCAGCTCCAGCTCGCCGGGCTTCAATCGCCCTGGCCGGCGGACTCAGCAGCACAAGCCGGCCCAGCGTGGGATCGCTCGGGTAGAACCGACACGGCTGCGCCGGCGAGGGACGACCGACGCCGACCCGACACTGCGGGGTTCTGGGGGCCACCACTGCGAGGCTCTAGTGGAGCCCAACTGCCGCTGAAGAAAGGCCCGGTCAGACCAATTGACGAGGCGCAACTCCCCGACTTCGCCGGAGACCAACAGCTCTTCTCACAGCTAACGCAAAAAACGGCCCTTTTCAGGGCCACCACAAGGTTATGAATTACGTATCGTCGAAAATCGGGTCAACATATTGAAGTTATTAAACGTTAATTCAATTATTAAAAGTTAATTACTCCACTAAATAAACTTTTAACCACCAAAAAATGAGATCTGTAGTTAACAGTATTAATTTTTTTCAAGTTAATTTTTCAAGGTTGAAAATCAAACGGTATCTCTAATATGAATGTAGATGATGTTTTTGTCTAGTACGATGAAGGAACTTTATTTTATAAAAAAGGGATCTCACGGAATCCGACTTAAGAAATTTTTATAATTTCTGATACTGAATCTGTTTTTAAAACTGTGATGATTAGCTGTTGGGCAAAAAAAGGGACCGAATTCTTTTTAGGTAATATTTTGACATTTTTCGCAATTTTACTCAAAGTACTGTATAATTATATAATAATAAATATTTATTATATATCCTACGGTGTATTTTTTAAAAAATCAGGGACAAAGCCGGGAAATTCCCGTACAGAGGATCATCTGTCAGTTTTTTTCTTTACTTTAATATTTAGTAAATTCAATTATATTTTAATTATTTTGTAAGTTATAATGATTTATTTTTCTGAAATCTTAACAATGCGCCTTTTTCATGAATTACAAACTTAATAAGTATTATAATATTTAGGTAATTTATTATTACAAACTAAATATTCAGCTCTTTTTAAATCATTAATAAAAAAATATTATTAAATAAAATTAAAGAAATACGGATTAAACAGAATACGTTTCGGTATATATTAAACAAAATTTATTTTCTTTCCTTTTCATATAGCTGTTTTCCATTGTAACTTTCGTTTGTTCTTGTTTAACACTGATGAACACGACTGTTACGTTATACGAACGTTCTTTTACAAGCAATTCGACTCTTTTAACAGTGTGAAGTACGATCTCTCCGAGGTCGTTTATTTACTCCTCGCCTTCCGATCCATTTGCTAAGAAATATGTCGCGAAACCAATATTGAACTTGTCGCCAGAAATATAAAAGCAGAGACTTTACCGCTTCAAAACAAATGTTACTTATTTATGTCACATCCAATCGAATGCAATCCAGATAATAATTAACGAAATAATTATTAATATAGAGAACTATTTTAAAATGTTATTTTAATTATTTAAAATTGAATATAAAAATAATAATAAATCTTAAATAAAAGGTTTTTATAGAATTATCTTCTCGTTATAACCAAAAAATTTAGTTACTATTATTCATATAAATATCTGGAATATATATATTTAAGAACAAAGAAAAATAAGTATTTTTTTTTATCGTCCCTCTTTTGAATGGTTTGATGTTATTCTTCATTCCTTTTTGTTCTATTCAAATTTTTAAGCTCAATATAACATCCTAAATCCTCAATTATTTGGTTTATATCACTAGTTATCTTTCTATATATTCATTACCAATTTATGCCCGCTATTTCTTCTATTACCAAATTTCTCAAACCTGAACGTTACTTTGTAGGCGGTCAATCAATAAAGGTAATCTCTTTTTAAGATTCGGCCGTAAATTTCTTTCTTCCATATTCACCTTGTAATATCTTCATTACGTAAATTATCGACCGCCTAATTTTATCACATTCTACCGTACAACCGTTCTTCTAATCTTTCTATTCTTTACGTAGATTTCATAAGAAAGGTACTTATTGTAATGGGTACCATGATTCGACTTCCATAAAATTTCGACATACGAGTATTTTCGCGTTTCACATTCCCCCAGATCCGAAAACCACCGTCAGTTCAAAAGTTTATATATATATATATATTTCACTTTCTTGTGGACACGATAACTGCCGTAATTTTGCGCCAATCACTTTCAAACTGATACAAAAAATATAACGACCCAAATCTCGATCGAGATTTAATGGGCAAAATCGGACCATGTGGGTGGAATCGGGGAACGCTTATTCAAGAAAACAAAATATCGCTATAACTTTCTTATTACGTAAAATATCGAATTCGTTTAAAGTTCCTACTATTCTTTGGATAAGGGCCTAAAACCTATCTAAGTAAAGCTTTTTGATATCACCAATCATTGGCCCAGGGGGTGGAAAAAATAGGGGTTCAAAAACAAAAAAAAATCATACGTCCTTTAATATGCACAGTTTCAAATCGTTTTAAAGTGGTCGTTAGTCCTCTCTAAGCATTATCTAAAACGTCCGTCTGAAATAATTATTGATACGACCAACTTTTACGACAAGGGATGATCAAAGTTTTACTGGAATTGTAAGAAGATGGAGCTTGTCGTACGCTAAACACTTGAAACGTTTTTCACGTACAATCACTGTCGTACGAGTAAATTTGAAGTTTTTTTTTAACTTTAAGGTGGAAATCTTTTCTATCCCCTACTTATCACCGGTGTCTTATTATCCTATTCGGTTGTCCTATTATCATGTTTTACTTTTAAACCGAACAGATATCATTTATGAATTTTAAAATCCGTATTTGATAATAGTAGATTTCTTTTCTGAATGAAATGTTTTCTTGAATGAATGTTTACATTCTCTGCGTTACTTCATTCATCCTCTGTAATTTTTCCCCGTAAAGTAATAAAGTTCAGCAAACGTACTAGTACTTAATATTTAATTCCTTTTTTCCACGTTTCTTTTATTCTTATTTTTTTTCATAATGAAATTTCTACCGATATCAAACCCAAGCCGCTTAGATTTAACTCCTTTTAACTCGTTTACTATTTATTAGAAACCGTTCTGCTAAAATAAAAGTTTCACTATTTATTATTAATATTTTTTGATTCTTTAGTTATCGCTCTCCCAAATATTCATAATATTCGTTTAATTCATCGACTGCAATTCGTAAGTTACTGTTAAAGACGTACATTCCTATTAAGAATATTTCAATATACATAATTAATCTAATTTTAAATTAATTAATATATAACACTTTAAAAGGAAATTATTTTTTTTTTACCGGAAAATAAATAAGCGATTACTTCGTTTTAATTTTTATCTTTTAATACAGAATTTTTTTCGTAAACATATTTGCATATACTTTATCCTACTACGTTCTGCCGCTTGATCGATGTACATAAAAATCTACAAGGAGATTGTTGTTTTTTTACGGATGAGCCTTGAATAGATAAGCTTATTCTAGAGAGATGCAAAACTGAAGAACGACCTATCAGTAAAAAAAAGTAAATGGATATGAGAGTATATCATCTAAATAATTACCTATTTACATAAATAGTAAAGCAGGTCTATGTTATTTCAGTAATATTCTTGGGCCAGTGAAATAGATGAAATATGTTTTTTTCGTAAATCCGATCGATTGTTTGAATAGAAATTTACAAACGATAGCGCAAGCCCTCTACTCTTCAATTACAACCCTTTTTTAGGACCATTTTTAACCACTTAGGGGCAACCGGTTATCACCTAGAAGACGCTGCCTCGGTCGGCCCTAAGTGACGTGGCTGTAGACTAGCCCACCCCGTGCATGCAGCTAAACGCTGAACTGCCCAACGGGATCCCTCCTGGTTCATTGAAACATCATGACCGCCTCTTCTGGTGTCATGATGCCCCTTCGCAGAAAGGCTACTCTCCCTGCCCCTATACCCTAGTCAGGGTCCGGGTAAGCACCCCGCGCATACCCTCCCGAACTTCAATTATAACCTGATTAGTTATATCTTTACGATAGATAACTTTGAGAAAATTTCTGTTTTACATTATTTAACAAATAAAAATGAAATGATGAAGACTTAATGAGGTGAATTCATCAACATGAACGACAATAAACGTTTAAACGGAACATTTCAGAATATAACATCGAATGGTAAGGATATATAGTGAGAAAAGGATAAATTAAAATGGTGCTACAAGAACTGATATAAGGTGCAAAAAAATAAAAATAAAAATTCTAAATGGAAATGCGAATTATCAAGATGTTGAAAGTTAGAAAAGAGAATGGAGACAGATACGGTGCAAGAAACTTGCCTCAAAGCAGGTACCTACATGATCACGCTCGCGCGCGCGTTACATACATACACGAAGAACATTCTGTGTATATACATAAACTCGTTTACAATATGTTGTAACCGAAATTAAAACAAACAATTTTCTATTTTAAAAAACCATTTATTTAAAATAAAATATACTTTACTCGGAATTTAAACGTCTAAATACTATTTTAGAGAAGCAGTTTTTTTAACGTAACAGTAATTCAGTACATTATAATAAAATATTTAATTTGCCGTAGCTTATATCTTAGCAAACGTAGCGGCAAATTATGGTGGCATGCATTTAGATGCTAAGCGAAGCGATAAATTGCAACATCAGGGGCAAAAAGTTTAGGTTAAAAGTGATAAGCTGATGTGGACTCAGCTGCTAGTTCGCTGAGGAAACCTCTTAAGTTATTTTATTTTTGTGAAGAAAGCAAAGCGCAGTGAATAATTTACACGACTTTAGTCAGCGAATACGCCGCCTCGGGCAAGCACTTCTCTCATGGCACCGTAACGATTATGAAGTCATATTTGTACACCTGCTTTCTGTTTTATTTAATTACATTACGGCCGCTATTTTGGATTTGAATTTAGTTCTTTAAACATAGACGATGTTTATTATTATATAATAGTGGGTTATTTAAAACATATATATATAAATTTTACATCGGCTGTTTAGAACAGCCGATGTAAAATTTACCAGCCGTAATTAAATAATAAGATTTAAAAGGTTATTGTAAATTAGATTTTACTCGTAAATAAATACATAAATATTAACTAACTTTTAACACTACTTCGATTAGCACTTACAGTTCAATTTGTGGTGTTGTTATCAAATACAATATTAAATATTATTTCTTCGGTATTTACTGCATCGTATCAATTTAAATACCATCCGCAACTATGAAACTAAATAGATTTCAAACAATATTTTTTTTTTACATTATTTAATGTGATTGTGAGTGAGCTAGTCAGTGTAAGTAAGTAAGTGTGTGTGTGTGTGTGTGTGTGTGTGTGTGTGTGTGTGTGTGTGTGTGTGAGTGCGCGTGCGTGTTTATTTGGGTGTTAACGGGACTACGAGCCCCAAAGAATCTTATTTTATTTTTTATTAATACTTTTTTGCTAACTTCTTTTATTTTCATTCTAATATTATGTCTTTCAACTAAAATTAATCACATTTTTCCATTTAATAATACATCATAGACGATACATGTCATATTACACTTTTCATAACTGAAAATTATCATTTTAATAAAAGACAATATTGCATCTTAAAAAATATATATCCCAAAAGAGTTTATTTGCAACGTTTAGCATTTAAAAAATAATTTCAGCCTATAAAGACAAAAATAGATCGATTTATGCCAGAAAATACAGCTAAGCATCCGTGAACCCTTAATTAATAAATTTAATAATTAAAAAACTTAAGTACTAAGCAACAGATAGTACTTACTTTTTATGTCTTGACATATTATAAAAAATTAATTTTTCATGCGTTATGCTTACGCTAAGCATAAATATATTATCAAATATTCACTTAAGTCATCGTAATACCTAATATTTAAGCCCAAAGGATAAGTCCTTAAATATTTCTTTATGGGAAACCCCCGTTAAACTTAATTCATCTTTAATTCATCGTTAATATTTTTATTTTCATTTAGAAATTTTGTTTTTTAACTTTAAATTGATTAACTTTAACTTTCATTGATAATTTTAATCGATTAACTTTCTTCATATTTAATATTCCACATTTTCATTTCAAATATAAACATTTTAAAAACTCAATTACTTTTATTTTTTATTCGTTAAAAAAAAACAAACTAAAAAAATCGTTATAAATCGGCATTAATGCATTACGCCGTACTAATTAGTTTAAATAAAATCAAAGATTACTATTTTTATGTAATAATTAATATTATTTCTGAAAGAAGGAGATAAAAGTATAATGGAATTATTTGATGTCTAAATAATTTTCGTAGTTGAAGACGTTCCACAAGGTCCGACTTTCTAGATTTATTATTAAATTATTTGTTTCGAGAATATCCTATCAAAGCTATTTCAGCGTGAAGTCAGGAACCCAATCACAAACCCGTAGGGAAAGACATCCGCCTAGTGACGTTCCGTTCGCCACACCTACTCCCACCACCGTTCCATGCCCTGTTGGGCTTTAACGGGAATCGTCTACCGCCCTATGACTTTTTACATCTCACAGTAATAAGCCTGGCCTCGTTGGGATGCCACCGATGTAAATGCCTCGGTAGATACTTGCATCGGTGATTTAATAACTCAACTTATTGCCTTCGCTCTAGGCCTCGTCCGGACATCTTGAATGTCCTACATCGTCTCCCTCTGAACTGGCTAACCGAGCTCGCGGAAGCGCGAACCCCGCGCCTAGTTCTACTTATTATGAGCCAATTTAGAGAATTTCTCGTAATTCGAGGCACAATAAACACAACATACTACCAAACATGTTGATCGCAACAACGAAATTTAGTCCTAGTTCCCTTAAGAAACTCAAACCCCTAATGTAGGTTAAATTATGGACTTCGGTCTGATCCACTAGGGAGAGGCGGACAGACCTCCTATTCCACTCGGTTCTATCACAGAGTCCCGCGTGACATTCACCACAATAAACCATCGTCGAGACGCCGCTACACCTCACGGCTGCATGGCATCCCATGCCCATCGGCAGTGCAGTCGCCGTTCCGCCGACAACTTTAACAATCATTGACACCTCATATATAACGAAATCAGGAACCCCATCTCGATTCCCCCCCGAGGGGAGAAGATCCCGCTTCGTAGCGTGTCCGGTCGCTACACCACCCCCTCCGTTCCTAGCCAGTAGTGGCTTTAACGAAGGACATCTCGCCCTCAAACTGATCACATACCACAGCGTTCAGTTCAGGCCCCGCTGAGATGTCCCGAGGGACATCTGCATCGGTAAATTCACCCCGAGATAGTAGTTTTAGGTTTATGCCTTCAGAAGAAGATAACGGACACCTGCAGAAATCAGGAACCCCAGTATACAAAACCCGGCAATTGCCAGGAGCAAGACTCACTTTGACTCCAGACTTATGACTACCGTAATCAGCCAGTCGGTCAGGCGGCCGTCCAAGGTTCTTCAGCCTGTATCACTCCATCAGCGTTCCTGAGAGACTTCGACCGGCGACTATAAGGACGACGATTCCTGCCTGACACGACTTCGGCCAATACCAATACAGAAAATTATACTTTTATTTTTATCAAATATTTCATTAAACAAATGGAATTACAACGCTAATATCACCATTACTACGGGTATCATTACTATCAGCTCAATCACATCGGATTTAATTCAAACTACTGTCTAACAAAATAGTTGTTTCCCCAACTTTCTTTCTAGTGGTCTGATCGAGGATTTCAATAGTTTTAAATTTTCTCCGGACAACGCGGACCATTTTGCAAAAACCCGCGCGTAAATCGGTTCAGTAGTTTTTTAGACTGTAGCGAACACACACACGAACTTTGCCTTATATATATATATATATATATATATATATATATATATATATATATATATATATATATATATATATATATATATATATATATAGACAGATAGAAGATGAAAGTCTGTTTGTATATTTGTTTGATTGTTTCGTAAATATCTCACACCGGCGACATCTAGCAGGTAAAGTTTTTTGAAAAACTTTTTCTTTTCACGTAACTAATATATATTTTGAATATGAGCCAAATCGGACCATAATATCGATGTATTCTGATGAGATATTTCAAAATATCTCAACCCCATCGCCACAACAACCCAAAGAAATTTCATCGCAATCGGATGATTGGTATACGAACGCATACCGGACAAACAATCATTTTTACGTGTAATGAATGAATATAATTACGTTATAAATATATATACCCATATATATCATTTCCTCCTTTCCTTACACACTCGAATTTCATAACGATTAAATATTGTAAAACTTACTTATTTTTATGTTCGCCTTGTTTCATGTACAAATGAAATGATACCGTGACAACATACAAAATTGATTTTTATAATTAATAATTTCATTACTGCGCATACGAAATTTGTGCCAGATAACGTGGCTTATTTTCACACGGTTTCAGATTTCGGTTTTCGGTTTTCAGATTTCAACGAAAATATCTATTTTGACCATCCCTGAATCGATTTTGAATAGTTTCGGGGGGGCTTCTGTACGTACGTGCGTATGTATCTCGCATAACTCAAAAACGATTAGCCGTAGAATGTTCAAATTTTGGATTTAGAACTGTTGTAAAATCAAGTTGTGCAACTCCCTTTTTGATTGCAATCGACAAGATCAAAAGTGTCCAAAAAAGCCCAAAATTAAAAAAAAAATCGGATTTTGGACTTTTTCTTAATTTCAGTAATAAGCTCTCATCGAGAGCTTTTCAACTATATATCATAAGAAGTACACTTCTTTTCATTGGTTCCAAAGTTACATCCAAATTGAATTTTAATTAATGATATATTTGGATCTTACAAGGGGACATCACATCGGTTCGAATCAGACTTCATCTCCTTTTTTTAAACCTTTTTTTTAATTTAAATATATTGTTTTATTAATAATTATAAACCTCTGATTGTAAAATAAAAATTTACGATAAATAACAATTAAAAGAAAAAAATATCTGGTTATTAATGAAATAATATGTTACGTATTTTTCATTTTAAAAATATGTGTATATGTAGTTTAGTAGGTGTACAAGGAAGTCTTGCGGTGCTCACATTAGATTTTTATTCGGAGGGAAGGTAATGTATACACTTCAATTTTATAATTAACGGTGAAAATATGTTTATTAAGCCTCCATTGCACTTTTGTTAATCCTGCTTCAGTATAATTTGTAACCTCTCCCCTCGAACAACCACAGAAAAAAAGAACAATGTCATCAGCAAAGGAAATAATGTTACACCGACCAAATTTAAATACGGTAAATTATTTATATAAATAAAAAAAATGGTCGGTGGCAAAACAGTGCCCTGGTGAAGTCCAAAATCTAAGTTTCTTGTAATAGTTTTCCCACTAAATATAAGGTTCCAGATTAATTTTCTATGAAGAGAAATTAATTTTCTTTTATACATTAACAATATAATAAAATACATTATTAATATAATAAATATTCTTAGATACGCAAAAGACTTGTGCTGTTATTTCGGGGAGGGACATCGCTGGTTGAAACAAAGTGCGTTTCAGAAAAGATTTGTGGTTGTATATGGTTCAAAAACAATGATCTACTAAATTCTTCAAAAAATGAATGCGATCCGATTTTATAAGACTCATACACCTGAAAAAGTAACCAATTTGCTGATATCAATCGATAACGAGGAGATGCTAATCTAAAGATACCGCTTTTTGGCATACTGTAGACAATTTATCCTCTTACTACTAACTGTTTTATTCTGTTTTATTTTACCGATTTATTCTGTTGTTTCATACTAATATTTTATTCTCTTAGTACTAACATTCCAAACCTGGGTGAATCCCTCCCCCTTTTATTTTGTGCCAACCGCCATTGTTGCGGAGTCGAGTACTATATAAAGACATCATAAACAATTTGCAGCGATTTAAGTTTTTAACAGCCGAAAAAGTGAACACTAGTGACATGCATCTACTGTCTACGATGAAATAGACGGTTTCATCACCACAGACGCTCGTCTACGGTGCTGAAACCGTCTAAGTACTGTGAGTAGACGGGCAATAGAATTTCTGCCTTCGAAGCTAACAGAGCGAATATTTAGGATAAACCTCGCGATGTTCGACCAGTATCAGGAGTTTATTTGGATATGCTGACTATATGGGTCTTTCCTCAACTGTAATATGAACCAGAGAATTCTATTTATTCACAAAATTGTGCGCCTCCTTACTGGCATATCTCTATACGGGATGATTTTCTCACCGACAGTAACCAACAGCTTGAATGTCATTCTCACCGACAACTGGATTGATCGGCATGGACTTAATAAAACTTATGTGTTGTGTCCTCTAAGATCACCCGATCTGAATCCATGTAAAAATCTATCCATGACATTTTTCCTCTGTGGTTTTATTAAGGATATTTGTACAACACTAAATTACGTGCCTCCACTACCAACTGTTCTACTCGTTTTGAAGCACAGGATTGAAGCAGCTGTCGCTTCCATTATTCAAAACATGCTAGTTGAATTCGTTATGTGTGCCGAGTGATGAAAGGTGAACCGAACACCGAGTGATGAACACTGAACACCTATAGGGAAGTACCGTTGGAGTTACGTCATTTTATTGGTGAACCATTACTTTAAGTCAAAGTTAAGATATTGTAAACAGCTTTAAAACTCCGGTATTTTCTTTTGTACGAGGGTAAGTCAATTATTATCCGCAATTTTGCAATTTTTGTTTATGTTGGTAGTACTGTCGTGTTGCGTAGATGACGCATGCGTGGTTTAATTGCTGTTATGTCTGTGCAGGTTTGATGCTGCTAGGTTAGTTCATTATCGCTGCCCTGCCGTTAACCGTGGCTGCTCCGCTTTCTGTTTGCGCCAAAGAAGAGCAACGTTCAGCGGTCCATTTTTTGTGGTCGGAAGGTGCATCAGGGGCCGAAATTCATCGAAGACTTTCGGTATAGTACGAGAACAGTGTGTTGCCGCAACGGAGTGTCTACGAATGGATTGAAAAATTCACAAATGGTCGCACAAGTGTTACGCACGACGAAGAAGTCGGACGACCGTTTACTGCCACAAATAAGAAAAACATTGGGCGTGCACAAGACATGGTTTTCTTAGACAGACGAGTAACTATCAATGAAGTGGCACATCGTCTGCAAATTAGTCACGGTTCTGCCTACGAAATCATCCAAAACAGACTTCATAGTCTGTGCAAGATGGGTCCCAAAACAACACACAGTTGCATAAACAAACGCACATGGACATCTGCCAAAAACATTTGGATCGCTATGGTAACGAACGGGATATCTTAGAAAGAATCATCAACGGTGACGAAACATGGATCCATCATTACGAGCCGGTGAGTAGACGGCAGATTATGGAATGGAAACATGCTAATTCGCCCTGCGAATTTGGATGTTTTTTTGAAAAAAATTTCCAGACCCAACAATCCGCAGGAAAACCGATTCTTACGGTTTTTTGGGACTCACAAGGCCAAGTACAAAAACATTATGAGGAAAGGGGCACGACAATAAACAGTCCGCGTTACAGTGAGATGCTTACTGCCGAGCTGAAGCCTGCAATTCAGAGCAAACGCCGAGGACTGGTGTCGAAAGATGTTGTGTTGTTGCACAATGCCCGTCCACATACTGCTGCCTACACTGCTGAAACGCTCCAGAAACTCAACTTTGAAGTACCGGCTCATCCTCCGTATAGTCCTGATCTTGCCCCTTCTGAGTACCACTTGTTTGGTCCACTCAAAGAGGCATTAAGGGGCTGTCGATTTACCTCGGACGAAATAGTGAAAGAAGCGGTGCATTCCTGGCTCGTAACTCAACCGAAAACCTTCTTTTATGAAGGCATCAGGATGCTAGTGCAACGATGGACCAAGTGCGTTGAAATGCAAGAGGACTATGTTGAAAAATAATGTACATGTAAGTTTCCTATTTGGATTGCAATAAAATCTATAATTACATTGCGGATAATAATTGACATACCCTCGTACACCTGTATTCGGTCTATAAGAAGCTTTCGTTTTACATTCTGACTACCAAGTAAATGAATTACTTAGAAAATCAATTTACTCCATCCGAGAATATTTGGACCTGCAAGCCTATACTAATAATGTTATTATTGAAAGATACTTTAGTTATCGAAAGAGTATTTTTGAAGTAGCTATAAAAAATTAAACAGAGATTTCAATGATCTTATAAGCATTGGATTTATTAATTTTGTTTAAAACAATATTATTAATGTAATATATGTATTGTTACAGCATGCTTATAAAAATCTGATGTGGACATTAAACGACTTTCTTGTACGCCTATTAAATTACAATTATATATATATATTTTTTTTAATGAAAGGTACATAAAACGTTATTTCATTAATAACTACCAATATTTTATTCATTCTTTTTTTTATTGTTATTACTGAATTATTATTTATCGTAAAAATCTTTTTACAATCAGTGGTTAATAATTGTTAATAAATCCATATATTTAAATTAAAAAAAGGAGGTGAAGTCTGATTCGAACCTATGTGCCTTCCCCTTGTAAGAGCCAAATATCTCATTAATTTATATTTTATTTTGCTATAACTCTGGAACCGATAATATAAATACCACTTATGATATGATATATCGTTGAAAATCATATATCAATGAGGGCTTATTACTGCAGTTAACAAAAAGTTCAAAATATAATTTTTTTGGACAATTTTGATTCAGTCGATTGCAGTCAAAAGGGGAGCTACACAATCAGATGTTACAACAATCCTAAATCGAAAATTTCAACATCATACGGGTAATCGTTTTTGAGTTTTGCGAGATACAAACATACCTACGTACAGACTTCACGTTGAAACTAGTCAAAATGGATTCAGTGATGGTCAAAATTGATATTTCCGTTGAGATCTGAAAACCGAAATTTTTCAGCATCTTGGCCTTTCATCCGCAGATCTCAGGTTTGAATTCCGGTCAGATATGGCATTTTTCATACGCTAAAAAATTTCCATATCCCATGCATAAGCTTCAAGTTTTGAAAAAAAAAAACAATACAAATGCTATTCAATTTCACAATAAATTTTAAGTTAATATTCTTTAAGAATCAGTTAATAATTGGTTTAATAAATATATAGTATTTAACGACCACTAGGAATCCAGTTTGTAAGCAAGGACTAAAAAAAAACCAGCTACAAGGCTTTTTGTACAAAAGGCAAAGCATGTGGATTATCCCTTTGTGGAGATTAATTTTTTTATAATTTGTGTTTCTACATACAGTTAAACAGCTTTTGTTTAGATATTAAACAAATTATTTGAGATCAGCGGATTAAATAAGCGAGAATATTTGTCGCGTGAGTATTTTAAACAATACGAATTTTTTTCTACTGTTATTCATCTTATCTTAATTGAAGAATATACTAGTAAACTCATCGTAATGATACTAGTATACAATAGTACTACAATATACTAGTGTAGTATGAACTAGTAAACTCACTGTAATGTCAACCGGTCGAAAGGCTATTAAAAATAAAAACGTAATAAAAATTGTATTATTCAAGAGTAGGTCTTAAGATTTAAATTGTATATATTCACATCTTCTACTCTAGTTAATCGTGACGTGTTTGCAATGCGCTTGCAGAGGCTAGTTTATCAATTATAACGTTTTAAATATTCAACAAAAGAGAACTCGGATAGCTGAACAGAGAACAGACAGCTGAACAGCTGAAAAGAGAAAATTGACAGCTGAACTCAAACATACATCGCTATTGTCTAAAAATAATAACATCAAATTTGTTGTAAAGAAACACGCTCTGTATTTGTAAAATGTAGGCCTACTTAATAAAACTGAAAACAGGTCTTTTCATTTTACATCAAAAATTTACATTACATTACTTTATTCGCATCGGTAATTGATAAAAAATCTGATTTGAACACCACATGGCTTCCTTGTACGCCTATTAAATTACACACACATTTTTTTTTTTAAATGAAAAGTACATACATAAAATTTTTCTCATTAATAACTTTTGATATTTTTTAATTTTTTTTTATCATTATTAAATTATTATTTATTGTAAAATCTCTTTTACAATCAGAGTTTAATAATTATTAATTAATCAATATATTTAAATGAAAAAACGTTACAAAAAAAATATGAAGTCGAATTTGAATCGATGCGCCTTCCACTTGTAAGATCCAATGATTTCATTAATTAAAATTTGATTTGGCTATAACTCTGAAACCAATGAAAATAAGTACCACTTACGTATATCGTTGAAAAGCTCTCGATGAGGACTGATTACAGCAGTTAAGAAAAAGTTCAAAATCCATTTTTTTATTTTTTGGATTTTGGGCGATTATTTTTGGTTCAGTCGATTGCAATCAAAATGGGAGGTTCACAATTGGATGTTATAGAAGTCCTAAATCCGAAATTTCAAAATTCTACGGCTAATCGGTTTTGAATAATGCGAGATGCATACGTACATACATACATACGTAGGTACGTACAGACGTCGAAGCTAGTAAAATAAATTCGGTGATGGTCAAAACGGATATCACCTTTGAAATCTGAAAACCGAAATTTTTCGGGACCACAATATTTCCTTTACTTCGTCCAAGGAAGTAAAAATTTGCTTAGCAAATCGGCGAATTTTGTATAGTAGTATACACATATTTATTTTACTGTTAACCTTTCCAGCTACCTTTCGTAAATATTCACACGAATATACAGTTATTAAATATACTGGAAAAAATTATAATAGAGCAACGAGGGATTTTACAGTACAAAATTAAAAATTAATAATCGAAATCGGTTCATTTGGTAAAGAATACGGCTTGGAAAAACTTATCTAATTAAAATTTTTATCTATTTTTAAGTAGTTTAAAAAAACATTGCAGGAAAAAATTAATTAAACTGAAAAAGTTTCTTGTTTATTGTTAAAAAATAGTGATAAACCAATTTTGCGGGACGCTAAAAATAAAAGGAATTAAAGTTTAGTATTGTTTTCATACATTACTTGAAAATTCTTGACACAAACTAAGTGCGTTTTGAAATATAATTTCAGGTTATTAAATCGTGAGAAAGGACAATAAAGGATCTTGTTAAACACTGTTACGAATAAACTCTGTTTTACACAGTCTGGCTGTCCTTCAGATAGTATAACTTGCTAACTGTGTTAATAGTTACGTTTCCACAAAGTTTTCCTTTATCCTTCATCTATGCTGTTAATAAGGCCACAATTACCTCTTTATCGAATAAACTATCAAATTATTTTAAAGTAGATTTACGCTTTAGTCTATACATTTGCAAAACAATTTACTGTACTCGAGCGCTTTATTTTATCTTAATTAGATTACAATAACGGATTTTAATAAATAAAATAAAACTAGATTTATACACCTGCAATCAATTTTAAATATGATATTACAATATTGCACTCTATATAAACAAAAATGTAAATGTTCGTTTGTTCAAAATCTTAAATCTCCGAAAGTTTTTCACCGATTGCTTTGAAATTTTAACACGACGTTGCATTCGAATACGCACGTGTTTTTACATACCTACTATTTATACGCCTAAGATGACACACCTGTGATAGGTAAAAAGATGCGTTTTTTTAAAAACAGCGCAATTTGATGGACGTAAAAGCAACACACGCTATACTAAATATTTTACGATTCCATTTCAATGTTTTCGATATGTGTCTCCGCTATACACTTAAAAACTACAAGACCGATTTACTCGCGCGGAAAAAGGGCGGAAAAAGGGAAAAATCGGAAAAGGGAAAGTGGGAAAAAATCGAAAAATGTAAAAGAAGGTAAAAAGGGAAGAAGGGGAAAATAGAAAAAAAATAAAAAAGGGAAAACGGGGAAAAGGAAATGGAAAGGGGAAATGAGAAAAAAGAAAAAGGGAAAGGGGTGAAGAGGAACGGAAAAGAGAAACAAAGGAAAGAGAAATGGGGAGGAAAGAGGGAAATAGGAAAGGGGAGGAAAATGAAAATGGGGAAAGAAAATGGGTAAAGAGGGAAAAGAGAAAGGTTAGACTTTGTGAAGTTCCGTAATGTTCATTTTGTTAATGTTTTATCCAACTTTCAATTGTGTTCATTTAATCTATATATATATACTCAAATCTACCAACAGCAAAACATTTCCGGGTCAGCTAGTTAATAATAAATAAGTTCTCCGTATAATAATAATAATAATAATAGACTAACTAATGCTGTCCCTTTGGAATTATTAACTCCATATGCTACAAAATACAAATTTCTGAATACACTAAATGCTTTTATTTTAATCTCTTTTACTGATGAGAAAAAAAGGAACCCAAAGTTTCTATAATCCAATTTTTAATTTTAATTTTCTACCAAAAAATATATTATTACACTTTTTTTTTTGTAATTACAAACACTTTTTTGTAAAATTAAAATTTAATTAATTAAAAATTAATTTAATATAAAATTAGTTTATTAACAAACGTTAACTTAAATTTAAACAAATATCTTATCACTGGTGAAAAAGAGATTACTCTCTAACACCTTATTCTTACTATTAAAACTTTCTACAACGGAACAAAAATTAAAAGGGACAGTAGTAGTAAATATTTTCATACAACTCACGGTTGTTCGGCAAGGTTTTTTTTGTTCACCTGTCCTCTTTAACTCGTAAACAACTAATTTCTACTCGTTATATTTTTGTTATTCAATTTAAAATTTTTTACAACGGTACTTTTTTATTTCTTCTTTTTAACAAAAAGTATAAAAAGAAAAGTTATTTTAAGGAGTGGTAACCGAGAACAGTATCCGAAGGGGGAACAACCAACAGGTTATGCTTTATAAAATTTTGTTATTTCTTATTTCATTATTAAATATAATTGTTTTCTTTTTTCTCATAAATTATTATATTACTTCGTATTTAGGAACAAACGAGCCCATCTGTTTTGACGGGTGTGGTTGTCTCTTTGCATGTTGTCAGGTATTGATTACCGATACAAAAAAAAACAATATCTAAAAAGCTGTACATAATACAGTCATATTATCTACATCTATTTAATGGCAAACCATCATCATACAAAGCAAAAGTAATAGCTTTTTATGAAAAAAGGTTATATGCAAAATTCTCAATAATGACGCTCCTATAGAAAAAGTAACACATTTTAGATGTTTCGATCGGAGAATTTTAAGCAATTCTCAAGATTTTTTTAGCACGTACAAGCTTCCCATGAAGAAAAAAGCTTTTGTTTTTAAATGTATAGCGTCAACTCGTCTCAAGGTTAAAGAAAGAGAAAATAACGAAAAGAAAAAACAAAAAACCTCTTATTGAATATTTTGCTGAAAACGTACTTAATTTCGGTACCGTTGATAGTTTTCAATTTGCTGTACGTAGAAAACAAAACGTACTTTCGTTGAAGTACTACCCCAAACTTTTCCTCCAATTATTTACATTGTGAATTTTTCAGTAGTTAATGTATTCCGTTGGAGTTTTTGTTTATTTAAAGTCAAATTCCAAACGACTTACGAAAGTTTTCGTTCGACCGAGTTATGCCGATCAAATGGCTTACCGCTGCAAATAAATAGTTTTGAGCCTCAACAGATCAATTTATAACACTGCTCCTACAGCAATGCCCACACGTAACAAGAGTTGGCTGCCGGTTCCATTATCGAAATATTGTACGCCAAAGTTGAAAAAGTAGTATCATAATAAAAACATTTATAGTGAAACAGGGGCGATGAATAACATGGGGTTACGGACTGCTTTTTTTGATACCTTACAGGTCGAAGTCTGTTTGGTGTTGAAGTTGTCTGCTGCACCGTATAATAAAGATAATTTAAATTAACTCATAAATTATCTCGCAGAAAGTAGCTACAGCATTACATCTTAAAGGGAAATTAAAGCGATTACCCAAAAGTTTAGGTTTTTGAATTGTTTGCAACTGTCAATGTTTAAAACACACGAACGCATTCGCACTTGCACGCAGAGACAGAGAGGGAGGAAGTTCAAAAAGCACAAAAAAGTATAAAAATTCCGAAAGATTAAATGATGTATGTACGCATTAGGCCTCTATTTTGATTAATATCTTTGGACTGACACAACATAAATTCTTCAAAAATGGCTAAAAAACTTTTACGTACAGGGTATTAATAATATTCATTTTTTTACAAAATTTAAAAAGTGAGACGGATAGTTTTCGCCATTATTTAATTTCCATGAAAGGATCGCAGAAAACTGAGCTCTAAAACGTTGAAAATACCCAATAAGTTATTTAAAATTTCAAACAGCTACGTCAATCAGTTTGAGGATGTGAAAGTACTCAACATGATTTACCAACACTTGCTGCCGCTTTCCTCGAAGTAGTAAACTAAATTAATTGAAATTTGTCTATATACGTACATATATATATATATATATATATATATATATATCCCAGCTTTGGCCTGATTTTCAAAAGAAGGCATTACAACCTATATATAAAAGGCATTTATATATACAAATATATATATAGTTACCACATATACGTCTAATTTAATATCGGCGGGGGATAACGGTAGCAACGATGTGGAGGGGCACACAATATACGGACACGCTCGTACAAGCATTACTCCCACCGCGCAGTTCTCCCACCATAACGGCGCTGCAGCTCCACCATTCTCACGCTCCAATAAAAGAGCGTGCACAAGAGTGAATTGGCAATTCGTCGTCGACCACCACCTGGAGAAGACCAAGAAGAAGAAGAAGATGGAAGAAGAGAGAAGAAGTTCCCTGGCCGGCTGAACGTGGGACCTCCCGGCGGAGCAGCAGGCCTGGCCGGCCCGCTTCTCGGCGGGCCGGCCAGGCTGGATGCGGACGCTACCTTCCCGCTCCAGCTCCAGCTCGCCGGGCTCCAATCGCCCTGGCCGGCGGACTTAGCCGCAGGACCCGGCCCAGCGTTGGATTGCTCGGGGAGAACCGCCTGGGCCGCGCCGACGGACGACCGACGCCGATCCGACACTGCGGGGCTCTGGGGGTCAATACTGCCACACTGTAGTGGGACCCAACTGCCGCTGAGGGAAAGTCCGGTCGGACTTCAACGGATGAGCCGCAACTCCCCGACCTCGCCGGAGACCAGCTTCTGGACCCAACAGCTCTTCACAGAGCTAACGCAAAAAACGGCCTTTTTCATGGCCACCACAAGTTATGAAATACGAACCGTCAAAGCAATTCGACGACAAAAACGGCATTTTTCATAGCCACCATGAAGTTTAAGTGCCACGTGCCGTCAAAGCCATTCGGCGACAATATATATATTTTAGCGAACTGAAAAGGAAGTATACTGAAAATGCCCCGTTCAGTTTACTTCTTTCCAAACTAAAATATCAATCTTTATTACTTTAATTTTTAAGACTGCAAAGCAAAGTGAATATTAATGTATGCGACACAGGAATCTTTTTCTTAAAACATTAGGTTTTTAAAACGTGTCCTTTTATTAAATGAAATGTCTCAAGGAATCCAACTTAAGAATTAAAGTTTTTAATACATCTACTTTCCAAATTTTCATTGTTATTATAAATTTCTGAGAAGTAGCTGTCGATCAAATGAAACTTACTTATTTTTATCAATTATACTTTAAATACAGTATCATTTTGATCATAAAGACATTGTATGGTTAACTGGGATCCAAAATATTTTATTCAAAATTTTGAGTTTTTTTTTCATAATTATGCTTTTAATAATACATAATACTTAAAGTAAAAACGTAATTTGACCAACAAGGTCACAAATCGGACCCCAATGTTTTTAGACATACGTATTTTTTTTGGCAAATGTACACTAAATATTGTATAATTGATTCATTAATTTTTAAAAATCATATGACGTACCGTATTTGAAATAAAACTCTATCAAAGGAAAAGCTGACAAAGAGTTGCATAATTTCCCGATTTTTTTGTTGTTGTTTCCTCCAATTGGATGGACAGCATCTTCGATCGAAATTATTAAAATTACAGATGTCTGTAAGCCTTTCCGATCCCATTCGGTAGCGTTTTATAAATGTCACCTTTCGATTGATTTTTCTAATTCACCGACATGAAAACCGACAAAAAATGAAATATAATTATACATCCGATCCCTTCAAATTATACTCCATTAAACCAGACAAACGAAAGAAGTTTTTGGAAAAAAATGTTTAAGTACCGCGCAGAAAGAGCGGTGAGATCGGTAGATTATAGCTAATGAAAACAAGCGTCATAATATTACAGTCAGTTTTGACAGAAATTAATAATCTTGGTGATTTGATAATTTATTATAATATGGTATATCATATAATATTTTTTTAAATATATTTATATAATATTTTAATAAAATACGGGTATTAATTTTTTTTCATATATCGCTTTATTTTTTCAGTGTTGTATAGTAAACTTATGTTAGTAAATAATCTTAGTATTGTATGCTAACACAAGCTTATTATACATCATTTCTCTTCTGTGAAATGCTGTGAGACCAGTTCACAACGAACAAATTCACGCTTGGTAATTTAATTACAAAAATAAATGTAACTGCTTGGTAATTTGTAAGGTTTGTAATTAAGGTTGTAGGGTAGCTTTAGCCTCAAAATACATTATTATTATATACACTTTTATTGTACGATAAAATTACCATTGAAAATCGGGTCGTAAATACTGAAAGGTTGAGAAACGCTGGTTTAAATAATTCATAATTTCTATTGGGATTGCCTAGATAGTAAATTGTTATTTAAATTATTTTACATTTTATTTTTAATTTCGCTAAAAATACTTATTTTATAGTGTTTTGAATTACGATTTACTTTTTCAATTAATATTTTTTATATATTTTCTTTTCTTATTACTTTTAATTGTTTATCTTTACACAGACGTGTATGCGCACACCACCCTTTTTCTACGTAGTATTTACTTATGATTTTTTAACAAACGAAATAACGTTTATAAGTACGTATACATTTAAATATGTATTTTAAGTAAGATTTTTAGATATTTTTTTTAAAATCCATTTTTAACCGCCATAAAAAAAAATCTTACTTTCTCCGATCAAAAATATTTAATGCGACGATTTACAGAGCAAACAAATGACGCTAGATATGGCTGTTTATCATAGAGAAACAAAATTCATTACAGATATGGCTGAGTTTAATGGATTCATTAGAAAAATTATAGAAACAACAGTGAAGAGGAATCAGAGAAGGCAGTGATAAAATTTGCATATTGCCCTCTATCAACGATATTTGAAAAACAATTATAAAGAAAAATTACTTTAGAAGACACGGAGCAAGCTAACAGAAATATTGAAACTAGAGTGAAGCAGAACCACTTAGCTCATTATAAATTTAGAAGACTAGAAAAATTGGTAGCCCGACACCGCCTACAAACTAGTCACAAAATAAAAAAGCACGACGAATTAAACGAATGAATAGCGAAAGAGAAACTTTATTTTTGAACAACGGAGATCTAATAGCCTGTTTGAAATTAATTTTTCATATAATCCTCTTGTGAATATTTTCAATCATAAGAACATTCTCACTCTTACGGTTCTGCTCATCGGTGAGCATATTTCTTTGATTTATTTAACCGTGTAATGCCTTTATCTTTCTTGAGATAAGTTTCGCTTACCCAACTTATAAAAGAGGATCCAATTAATCATGGTGTACAGTCTGAATTGCGGTTTAAATGGTTTTAAACTAAATGTACGCTTTTTATTGGGACTGCCTAAGACGGCAGCAGTTATTTGTAACACAACAGCCATTTTACAATATTTAGTAAGAACCGACTATTTGTCATTTATTATTATTTTTTTCCATTAGTTATTATTATTTTCTATTTATTCTTTTTCCATAGTGTCTACTGATGTTGACTGTTTAATAATAGAAATGTTCATCTAGGTTTAATTTTAATAAACGGTTTTTGAGCAACTATTGTTTTAGTTTATTAAAAAAAAAATTTAGGCTAAATGTAAATTATTACGCTGATAGAAACGTATGTACAAATTTTATATGTATGTACTCTTGTATATATATATATATATATATATATATATATGTAGAGCTTTTGCATATCTTCATCTCGCCTATTAAATTATAATGGGATTTAATTTCCCCAAGTAGATTAATAAAACATTTTATAGCCAACAAGACGAGTAATAACTACTAAGCTAATTTCCAGTCAGTTTCTCGTACTAAAGTGCTTAACTCTATTTCTCTATGATATCGAGATACGCACTTCAGATATTACTACATCTGCAGTATCGTTCTAATTATTAATTCAAGTGCATGTAGAGTACGATTTTACAAAGAAATATACGCATGTAAAATTTCATATGCTTTCAAAGGAGATGCAATTAGATGCTTTAATAGTAACAGTAGTAGTAATAATAATATACTCGTGAAGAATATTTTATTACGGCGAACAACATAAATCGATATATAATAAAAAGTTCCATAAGTTTCCAAACAGAATTTTACTCGCTACCTTGGCGATGTCTATGTAATTTTCTTTAAAAAGAATAATCTAATTTTAATGTTCCGAGTTAATAAAAAGAATTTATTATTTTCTGATGACGGCAAAAAAAGTCGATTTCATTCACGATGTGCAACAGTCATATCAGACTACAATGCGATCGCAGATAGAATCAAAGTTTACCAAGCATTGTCTTCGACCACAACAAATGAGTTGGCGTTGAGCCAATGTTGTCGCGATTTCTCTTCACTATTAACGTTTAGTGGCTTTCAAAATCTTTAATATCCAAGCAGAAAAATATAATACGTAGAAAACTACTCGAGTAAAATAGTTCTTTTTAAAAATGTAAACATTATTAAAAAAAAATCCCACCTTTATAACCCTTTCCCATCATAAATAATATACGTTTTTTATATTTAAATGATTATACCTATAAGTTTAATATGCAACAAATAAACCTAAGAAGTAGTTAGTGAATTATCAATCATCCAAAGTTTTCTTTGAATAATTATTGAGAAAGATTTTTTCTTTAAGTACAGTTTTTTACAACACTGTAAAATCAATAAAAACGGCTCAGAATCCGTTGCAGTATTTTAATCGGTTGAAAATTAATTTTACGCTTTTAGCTAGATTTTCTCTATAAAGTTAAAGCATTCAAAAAGTAACCCGAGTTATAGAAGAATGTTTACTTCTTTTGTTACAGATTTAATCGAGGAAAAACGGTTTACACAATGCAGCAGAGAATATTTATCGACTCTCAATACATTAGAACAAAAAAGGTCCTCCATCAATCGGCTGAACAAGTTTCAAGAGACATGAAATGTGGCAGATGCATCCAAATATGCTAACACCAGAAATGTTAATCGACGTGCAAGCTGTCAGTCCCATTAAGCATTCAGTCGAATGCTTAACTGTGGATACTGGCGTTCTTTGGTGGTTGAGTTTCAATTAAATACACGTCTAAGGAGCGGTCGACCTGAGTCTGTTCCGGAATACATATATACTGGTAAATTTACACTTAAACTGTACTACAACTGCAGCTACGTCAGGCCTGGCAAGCCGGTATCAGTTAATTGCACTTTCCTATGCTCACAGCCAGACCCGGCAATAGCTGGAAAACCGGTTGGAAAAATATTCCTACGGACATACGTTCTCTAATTAATAAAAAAACAGCTGTGTAAATGCGTACATAAATCACAAAAAGGAAAATTTTTATCCGTCCTTATCTCGGTAATACTTAATTTTATTAAAATCCGGTTTTTTTTTTAGATTAAATGATAAAACTTTTATTACACAATAAATCTTATTTTTCTAATCGGTCGCCGAACATTCGAGTAATATCAGAAAATTGAAGATCGAATTTTCAACGTCATTTCATCTCCGTCCCTAATAAACTGAATTAATTAAAGTAATATAAATTAGTAACTTTAATTAATAATCGTATAATTAGCTTATTAATAGATTTAACCTTTCTGTTCTCTTCGAGTCAATTTGACCGGAAATAGTTTTTGTCCTTCTGTCATTTCTTTTTCGATGAAGCTTTTACTCGATTTTTAAGACTTTATTACTTTTATTTTGAAGGATTCGGCCAAATGATTGTTTTCAATGTTATTTCCTTACTTTTTATTTTTTTTATTAATGCAGTCTTTTGGTCAATATGACTCGATGCGTATTGCATATTACGTACCTTTATCCATTGGGGACGATTGGGTTGGGGATATGTGGTTCTGCGAGCATAGTATAGTCCCTGTTTGCGTGTAAGTTTGACATGACTGCAACGGCATGCATTACATAATCATCATCAACATCAATTATGAAACACCATTCAAGCGAAATAAATTATAATAAAAAAATAAAACACGGATTATGTAACCGATTTTGATTCAAATCTCAACGAGTCTCAGCGGGTCTCAAAATAAATTTTTTCATGTCTGGACACGTCACTTGCACACATAACAGGCACGGTCCTTACTATAAATATACCTGCAAACAATTCAGTCTACTTAGGATTTCAGCGGATTGACTGAAGGGCAATTACGTCGGGAGAACGAGATTCATATACGCCTAGTCTGCCACGATCAGCCCCGGTAAATCTTTTCGCATCGGTCTAAAGGACCGGAACGCAAAAACCAAACCCGTCCATAGATAAACACGAGAATCTATAACCGCCACTAACTAACCTCTAACCTCTCAAATATAAGGGGGGGTGGTCGCTTTGGTGGGTGAGGCCGTGGCCACTCCGCTACCGGTGCCTGAGGGCGTTGCTCACGTTTTTAATGATTATGGCTGACGGTCGGGTGGGTAAATAATAAGTTGGTAAGTAGTTGAGTTGTGTGTGTGTGTTATATGGTGGGTGTGTGTTTTGTGTACTCTGGGTGAGACTGTGGAAATTTAATTAACTTTTGACTGTACTTTGGTGGATACGTTATCTCTTGTGACCATGTCTTGATGATTGTTGCGCGTTTTCTTGTGTTGGCTTGATTGTATGAATATATAAATGTGTGTGGTACGTCTTAGTTCCTGTTAGGTGTTCTATTTTTTTTGGATATTTCCTCCTTTTGGTATTTGTGGTGTGCAGTGTGTGTGTGTGGACGCTTACCCCCACTCATGAAGTAATGGTTTCCCTGGAGGTGGGGTCGCCAGGGGGTGGAAGTTTAGTCGGAAGTGCGCAGGAATACAAATGCATTTTCTGTAACAACTTGCGGAACCTGTTGGCGAGTCCGACACTGCTTTAGCGCCCGTAAATGGGGTTCCTCAAAAAAAAAAAGTATTGTACTGTAGATACGCTTGACCGACTCGTAGTCATATTCACTTCCAAACGTAAAACTAACCGGTGGCCAGTAGTAATTTTTTACAAAATGCTTGTCATATCTGCATACAATTCACGTGTTCTTTGGACATTAGTCAATCCAAATCGGAATAAAAATTCACTTAATATACCGTATATAAAATCAAGATAATGTTCGTCTACAACAATGAGTTCGCTAAACATTGTTAAAGTAACACCAGGACAAGATAAAATTTGCCTCT
This sequence comes from Lycorma delicatula, assembly GCF_047948215.1. NCBI lineage: Eukaryota > Metazoa > Arthropoda > Insecta > Hemiptera > Fulgoridae > Lycorma > Lycorma delicatula. The sequence goes on along the minus strand of NC_134456.1, from coordinate 44,992,530 downwards.
CCCAGAAACTTCTGATGAAGTTACAATGACAAACGCGCAAGTGCAAATTTTGTACTTCAAAAAAAAGACAATAAAACGAAAATATTTGTTTTCAAGGTAGCACACATTTACGGAAGCAACATGTGACTTATACTATTGTCTTAACCGTGAATAGAAAGTTTGCATTATGTAATGGAGTAATTTCAAGTGAAATTATGTAATTTTCATATTACAGTTGATTTTCATTTAATTATGTTCTCATCCGTAACATTCAGCGGTTTAGTTTTATTTTTTTATGTATTAAGCACTGTGCTTCGAAAATTGTAAAACGTAGAACAGGAAGCTATTCAAGTAAATGTATTTGTTGTCAACGATTTCAATATCCAATTTATTAATATTACGTTTCATTAATACCTATTATCATTTACTGAACTGCATAATATTAATAATAAATAATTTTATCCCGCAAGTTGTTTTTATATGTAATACAAATAACTTCATAAAAAAAAAATATTACACGGGTCATACTGACCCCCAACAGTATTTTAATATAGTAAATGCAAATAGAAGAGCAGGTTTAATAAAAAAATAAATTATATTTACCAAAAGCAGGACAGTTGTATTGAACACGGTATTGTGTCATTATTACTAACAGTAATCAATTTTATAAATTTTTGTTTTATTTTTAATATCATTGTGATCCCATTTTTTAATATTTTTAATCGATTATTATTATTAAATTGTTTTGTAACCAGTTTTTCTTTACTTTTGTGGAAATGAAATTTTATTCAAATATTAAATACGATGACAAACATTATGCACCGATTGGTTGATTACAATTGGGCTGATAGCTCAATTTTTAATAAAAATTAAATTTATTTTCCGCTTTTTAAATGGCTTATGACAAACACTCGGATAATCGAGGAAAAAATTGTAGGGTGTTAAGAAGTGGAGAATCTAATATTTTGCGTAGCCTTTAAAATTTCTTTTAAACATTTCATATTTTCAAAAACAAGAAAATCTGTTAACCTTATAAGCTTACAAACTTATATCCCAAGCCCCATAATGTTAATGAATGAACAGTGACCACGATTAATTTGGAAAAAGAAGAAAAAATTCAGCAAAACGCTGAATAAAACGCTAAATAAAAATAGGGATAACTTTTCAGTAATTACGGAAGTTCGATTATATATATATGAAAAATACGCTAGAAAATGTTTCAGCTATAAAAAATTCCAAAATTTAAGAATGAAAATTTGCAATAGAGATTGAAAAGTTACTACTGAATTAAAAAAAATAACTAGGCTTTAAGTACAAAAAAAAAAATAAAAGAATAACGGAGGGAAATTTTAATATATTTTTGGAACATCATGGTTTTCATGTTATGCGATTAACATTCTTACGAAATATGCACAATTTAAGAAAATCGGAAAATAACCACCTAATTCTGTAATTAAGAAATTTGCGTGAACGAAGCTATGTTTACCGACATAATGGATTAAACTTTTTTCTCTGATTATATTATCAAGTAACATCAAATTCAAAATTTTTATAGACGTGTATATATATATATATATATATATACATACTTTTCAAGTGTTCAAAAATTTACTGCTGTGTTGCGGGGAGATTGATTTAAAACCAAAAAAAAAATCCTTTTGAGGCTAATTTTTTTTCTATGTTTAACTGTTGAAAAGTTATTTAAGAGTGCTATAGTTTAACACGTACATATATATTTTATTTATCTATTCTCGCTTAGCAGGTGAAACTACTCTAGCAAAAAGTACTACATGTTAATAACTTTAACATAGTACAATGTACATATTTTGAATCGTGGTTTTATGAAACTGTAAACATTTTAACACTTTTTTATACGATGTGAACTTCTTAAAATAAATAAACTGATAAATTCTGTTTTGTCACAAGCCACATTAGCTCATATGATGCATCATGTAAGAGGTATCGCTGGGAATTTATTAATACGCAATTGATATTTTCCATTTGATGCACATCTTGGTCTCAGGTTGATGACGTAAGACGCTGCAGCGTCATAGCCTAATTTCTTACACCGGGTTCTGTTTCGACAGACGTTTGCAGTTTGTGTTAAGACGTATTGCGTCTTTCATGTCTTCTTGGATATTGTCTGACCATCGTTTCCCTTGTCGCCCTGTTGATCTCTTCCCGACGCCAATAGAGATAGATACGTACAGTAAAGTCGGTAGAATGACCGATTTAAATAATTCAATTTTTGTTTTCAATAGCTTGTTTTTCCGTACTGTTTTCTTAAAGTTTACAAATGATGCTGCTGCTGGCTCGATTCTTCTATTTTCTTCTTTGTCGCAAGAAGCACCATTTGTCATCAAGCTTTCGAGATAGATAAAAGTTTTACAGTTTTTATTGAGTTTCCTTCGATTTTTACATTGAAATTTACGACAAGCAACGTTCTACTTGATCTTTTCACTGCCATAAACACAATTTCCGCAATAATTCTCGAACCGAGAGGCTTAGCTCGTTTCACGATTGTATCCAACATAAGATAAAGTTATGTTTCATCTTTTACAAAAATGACATCGTTCGCATAGTCCAAGCATTTCGCTGCTATTCGATCTAATTCTACAACTCCCATGCGTGCATTGTTAATTCGGTTTACCAAAAAATTTACGGTTACGTTAAATACCACCGGTGACAATACACATCCTTGTCTGACACCTTTTATTATTTCAAATATTACTATATCCTCACTTTCCCGCTCCATCCGTTGTATAGATTTTTAATCAGCCGTATGATCTTATCCTTGACACCGTAGCGTTGTAAAAGTGACCGCAAGTTTTCTTTTGAAAGTGAATCAAATGCCTGCTTAAAATCAACGATTGCTATCGTGCATCGTTTATTATTCTGGACAGTATTTTCGAAAATTTGTCGAACAGTTAAAATGTAGTTAACAATTGACCTAGCAGGTCTGAAGCCATTTTTTATGTTATTCTTATTTAATTAACAATATTAAAATAATTTTCTCATCCCGTAAAACTTCTCTTTTTGTTATATATTTCATTAACTTTCAACTAAGATTGTCGTAATGGTGGATCCTTTTCTTACTTAATGAAGGCCTTGAATTTAGATTCACCGATGATGGACTAGAATATAAGCCTTTAACAATACAATTTAAGGTGTCTTAAGATTAGGTCTTTTTAAAAGAAGAATATTCCACTTATCTTTGAAATTAGCTTTGAAATTAGTCTTACCACCCGGAGTGTATATTACTCTGCACGTAAGAACTTATTTATTAATTTAATTAATTTTATTGTACTAGAGGTTTGTATTGTATTGTATGCACTTATTTTCGTTAGCTTACTTTTTCAGGTTAATTTTTATAATATTAAAAAAATATTATAAAAGATGCTGCCACACTTCAGTCGGCCTAATGATCATCAGTACTGTGTCCAATATTTAAATCTATTGTATTTTCGTAATTTATAACATAAACACAAATACTGAATAAAAATTAGATGAATTAATAATTAATAATAAATAGAATAGATAATATAATCGCATTATAATAAAATTTGTATCAATGTAACAGCACCCAATGCAAAGCTTTCGTTTACTTGCGATAGCCTTGCGCAAAGTCCAGTAACAGTACAGCTTGCGGAACAAGATTATAAAAAGAAATGTGACATCTTGCTCGCATGTTATTCGTTAATCCCTTTCTGCAATCCGCACTGGTTTCACTGTAGTTTTATTAAAAACGTACAAATAGATAACGCATCCGATATTACTCACGGATATTATGGATTAATATATTTTTTTTTTTTGCTTGTTTAACCTCCGGAACCACCATTACGTATTGCTTAAGAGGATGAGATAAATTATTTGTAGCGTGTGTGAAAATGCCGTGCCTGACCGGGATTCGAACCCGGGACCTCCGGATGAAAGGTCGAGACGCTACCACTCGCACCACGGAGCGGAGGCCTATATATATAGCTTAATTGTATAAAACTCAATTTTCCGATAAGTAGGTATTCTGATAACCAGGTACTAAAATTTCTTGTTTTTTCTTTAACTTAAATCGAATTACTAAATACTCTGCCTTAAAATAGATTCTTATGTTTCTTTGTCTGATTGAAACATTTTGTAAAAATAATTTTTCACAACCTTTAGGCGACTATTGATTCTTATAGTTAAAAAAAAGAACAGAAGATCAAATCAAATGATCAAAAGATCAAATCAAGTACAGAATTGTAATAAGGCATAATTGTTACTATTTTAAATTTTATAAATTGAGGTAACATTCCTATTAAAATGTATTATGTAGTGTCCACAATGCTCTAATACAATTTCGCAATCGACAAACATGATCGCATGTCGATTAGTCGCGGGTCAAAACACATTAGTTCTTCTTATCTTCATCCAAACCGAAAGATTTTTTATTTTTTTATTTTTGTCTATTCTGATCAGAATCTGATTCCGAAGGATCTGTTTTTACTATTGTTTCTATCAATATTTTCCGAGAATGTTTCGAGGTTTGATGAATTCCAATCCTTACGGCCTCCTTTTAGCCTACGTAGCCGAATTGACCCATCCGTTGTGTCAAACAGTCAAGTGCTCCCCAAGGCGCGTCGCTTCTTTGATTATTACGTATGTTTAGTCTAATAGCAGAACGCCACAAGGAGCGCTAGTGTATCACTGACGTACAGATGATTTAGTCGTCACCTGTGTTGTGAAATCACAGGTGAGCGGTAGAATTAAATAAATAAATAATATTTAAAATGTATAAAGTATTTAAAGTGGCTTCTAGTACCGCCACACCCACACGAATGAAATACGGTATGGGCGCGCGCTTTAGTTAGAATCACCGAATTAAATATACAGAAACTTATATAACACTTAAATAAAATGATAAATATTTTAAATTGTGTGTGTATGCCGTGCGTCAGAAAAAAGCCGTGTGACGTGAATTCCTACAACTGTGCTGTCAGCTTTTTTTATATATACATTTTGAAAGTAACATTGTTATATTAATGTCAGTGAAGCATTTTGAATGTTCTACGAACTCCAGAGAAAATCTGCTCTGTAATATGAACTATAAAATTTATGTTAGAAAAAAAAAATAATAATAAAAAGAAATATTAAAAAATATACTAATATTATTAGAGTTTTAAATTAATGCAAATACAGTTTTCAGTTATATTATAAGTATTTAAATAGATACTACACGGTAGTATTTGATCGGTTTGTAAAAAATGGATCGAGTTATATAAAAAATTTACGATGTGGTAAAAAAGGGAGTGATGTTTTTGTAGGAAGGCGTATACTTATACGACCGTCATCTTAACCCGAGGACCTCATCTCACCTAAGAACCACTCTACTGAAAGAGATCATCATTATAAATGTGACCGATAGGAAAAAACTGCAGTAAGTTTATTCTATTTCGTTTAAAAACATTTAACAAATGAATATTATCGATTCATATTTCGTTTACATAATTATTAACATCTATTAACTGTTAGTAAAACGCATATATTATTAATACTACTTAATTAAATTTTTCACACTGGACTAATATTTCTCACCATACTGAAGTAAAAAGATATAAAACCTGTAGATCGAGTGAATTTACGGAGCAAAAGATTTCATAACTTTCTCGGCTCTTCCATAATCAAATTATTTCAAACAATCCATAAGGTTTTTTTAAATATTAAGGACTTAATTATTCGATGTTTACAGAACGATTAGGAAAAAGATCAAAAGTTCAGTTACAACATTTGGCTCAGATTTCAGCTTCGATTAAATGTCGTTTTTATCCTAAAAAAATATGAAATATAAAAAGTATAATTGAAAAAAGATAAAAAAATTCACAGTAAAATATTTAGTTTATCAGCTGGCTCTCTTGATCGTATGACATTTTTATTATAAAAAATACCATATTTAAACCATAACCGCTAAAAAATCAAAAGTTTTATTAACAGATTTAAGTCCTATTTGAGCTCCTAGCTCGACGGCTACTTCATATAACATTTTTAATACCGGCCACAACTTGAAAAACATATAACGAATAGAAAATTACAATAAATTCAAAATAATTTTAATATTGTTAGATCAGATTCCATGGGATCTCTTTTTTAAAAACGTTCCCTGTCGTCTACATTAATACTAATTAGAGTTGGATTTTTACTTGAAAATTAATGTTAAAAAAACCTGATATATAAAGCACGGGTCGCATTCAGGTACCTTGTTTTTGGGAAATTTAAAAGTTTATTTATCGTAGTAATTAGTGATTTTTAACAAATCCGCCTCATTTGGTGCAATGTTACTCAACAAGCTAAAAAAAAAATTAGTTTATTAAAAAAAAATTATAGGTGTCGTGATATCGCGTATGATGGGGTGGAAAATCAGACCAAAACTAGGGGATATATAATAAAGGTATGTTTCAACTTCTTTGACCAACAGATTTGTGAAATATGAGGCATAAACTGCTTAGAAATAACGTTGAATATTCCCTATCCCTACATTCGAACGACTTAAAACTCTGAAATCATAAATAACTTCTTAATAACTTTCGTCGTATTAATGTCAATTTTCTATGACTGCTATAAAAAAAAGAATACAAACGGCGAAAACTACTCCTCCTCTTTTTTATTCTGCTGAAAATTTAACGCCGTAAATGTTCCATATATAATATAATACTTTTCGTTACTGGAAACTTGAATATGTCATGGAATAATAAAAATTTAAGGGAGAGGCACTTACTAATTTGAGAGCCATTATAAAATAAAAAAGTGGCAAATTATTGAATGAATTTCCTGGCTACGCTGTTCTAGTCACGATTACGAAAATAATGTTCTAGTCACGATTAAATAAAATAAGCATCAAATTTTCCAAATTTAGAATAAACAATTTCTTGATTTTAGGAGCTTCCTTATTCTGTTGTGAAAATTTAGGGAAAATTTATTAGGTGATCAATAACAAAAAATACAGATATATTTTTTTCTTTTTTGGCTTGATGATAACGCAACATAAGCTTGAAAGCTTGCGCGTGGAATATGGAAATTTTGTAGCGTATGAAAAAAGCTGCCTGACTGGGATTCGAACCTGGTACCTCCGGATGAAAAGCCGAGATGATACCACTTCCCCACGGAGATCGGCGAAGAATTAAGAGAGAAAAAAAATTGCAAAAAATAATTAATAACTTTTATGAAAGAATGAAAAAAATTGCTTTTCATTTTGGGTACGGAATAGAACAAAGCTGCCAAAGCTATTTTAATTTTAATACCCCATTATATGATGAAAAAAATACAAAAAAAAAATATATAATATATATGTATAATAATAATAATAATTAAAAGAGCTGAGCCGAAAAACAAAATGCATATATTTTTTAGAAGAGAGAATAAATTTTTTACAAGTTTTTCTAAAAAATATTCATATAGGTTAAATTAGGTTAAACTTAGCAAATTTGCTTCAGTAAAATTTTCTCTAAATGTACTACCCCCTTCAATAGACTAAAATAAGAAAAATATTATTTTCAAAAAACTTTTCTACATTTAATTCCGGGGTCTAAATTTTAAAAATATTGTAAGCACATCTTGATATCCCTATATATGAAGCATACTTTCAAAAAATTGAAAAAAATTTAAACCGAAGGAGGCTAGATCAATAGAACAAAAGAACGTATATTTCAATTTTAAGGGGTAGGGTGGATTTTTAGATTATTTATATATGTATTGTTCATAAGAAATTCTTTAACATACTTTCTTTTAAAATGGCAGAGAAGAAAATCAGAATTACTTTTTCTCGCGATATTATTCCCTAACGAATTTTGAAAAATTAATATCGGTGAACATACATAGAAATGTTTGAGTAAAATTAGAAGAAGATCGGTTAGATCAATCCTGAGACAAAACAATTCTTTTTATTCATTATTTTATTTTATTTTGTTGAAGTAAGACCTATAAGGTCAAAAGCAGTCTATATACATACGTATGTACATTTACTTTTTTGGTTCTAGATAAACTAGCAGAAGCACAAAACGTACAGAGTTGCAAAAAAACCCGACATCCCATTTTTTATATGATCACCTAAACTTTCCCCTTTAGTCAAGGGCAAGGGCCTCTTTATCCAGAGGGGTAAGGGGATGCAGCTCTTGAGTGAAAGTACTTCATCTAGTGCAACTTTCTACAATTTAGAAGGCACTGAAGAAGAAAGGGAATAGCGGTTCCCTTTCAGACGAAGCTGACCCTCGGTCAGCTTCGTCTGACGAGGATAATTTTGCTACAGCCAATAAAGATGGTGTTAGGTGCAAGAATATCCGCTTTGTTGTTGTTAAGAATAATCAGGAGGGTGGCTCCCTTCAAAAGGTCTCGCCTTTCCTGATTAGTAAATGCATCACAGAGTGTATTGGTTCTCCGAAGAACATTAAGAAATCACGTGATGGGACAATTCTTGTAGAGACGTATAACGACGAGCAGAGTCGATCTTTGTTACGTCTGACCAATATGGGCGGCATAATCGTAAGTACGGCATGCCACAAGACCCTGAATACCAGCCGAGGGGTGATTTTTGTCGTGACTTTCTAGAAATGAGTTTGAGGGAAATTACTGACGAACTTAGTACTCAAGATGTTGTAGAGGTGAGACGTGTGATGAAACGGCAGAACGGGACGGAAGAACCGACGCCGTCCCTTATATTGACGTTCGGTCTTCCTGTTCCTCCAGAGAGGATTAAAGTGGGTTACCTCTCCGTTCGGGTACGCCAGTTCATTCCCAAAACCCACGGCGGTGTTTCAGATGCCAAAGGTACGGTCACACTACAACATCTTGTTCGAAGTCAGAGGTCTGTGCTCGATGTGCTACTGAAGGCCACAATGACGCTACCTGCGCAGAAACAGAAAAATGTGCGAACTGCAATGGTTCGCATACGGCTCGCCCCCGAGATTGCCCGTCTTTTAAGGAAGAGAAGGCGATTCTCAGGATCTGTACTGAATAGAAACTATCCTTCCCGGCTGCACGCAGGGAGTACCGGAAGGTGGTTAACTCACGGAACCTGATGTGTCCTTCGCCACTACTGCGTCAAAACAGATTGCTTCACCTGCTCATACTCCACAGTGCGGATCCTGCACGGAACTTAAGAAGCTCGTTCAGATGCTTTCTGATCAAGTTGTTTCGCTTACGACCACTATTTCCGGGCTGACAAGGATGAGTGAGAAGTCCTGCGTTGCAACAGCTGAACCCAGCAGTGTGGTCCGTACAAAAGTTCCTACTACCAAAGTGCTGCCGACAGCCACTGTTTCCGGCTGACAAGGGTGAATGAAAAGTCCTGTGTCGCAATAACTGAATCCAACAGTGTGGTCCATAAAACAGTTCCTGCTCCCAACGTGCTGCCGGTACGGAAATAGACTACCACAGATGACAGTAAGCCGACTAACAAGGTCCCCACGAAAGTGACCAGCATAGCCACCTACTCTGGGATGTCAGTAGCGATCCCGTTCTCATAAATTTCCTCCGCCGTCACCCCATATACTGCAGGTTATGGTTGAGAAACCTCCCGACCCAAAGGCGTCGGAGTTATCTAAGGTGAAGAACACAAAAAACAAAAATAGAATCACGTACAACTGAATTCTGTATAGTTTCCTGAGTATATTTATTATTTATTATGTTTATTATTATTGTATTTATATTTTTTACTTTATTTTAATTTTATGAACATTATTCAGAGGAATGTTCGAGGTGTACGGTCCCGGATTGCAGATGTTGGAGTACTGGCGCAGCTGCATGATCCGATTGTCATGTGTTTCAAGGAGACTCATCTTCTACGACATGACCCAATCGCACTCAGGGGATACTTTTGTGAGAGGTTCGACTGTGTAGTGGACGGTAGAGAGAGTGGTGGAGTGGCTATTTTCATGAAGGATGAGGTATCAGCTACAAGGATTCGACTGACCACTCTCGTTCCTGCTGTTGCAGTGAAAATCTCTCCCCTTCAAGTTGCATATCTACAATCTATATCTCTCGCCGAACACTGAGTTCAGTGCTCTGGATATCTCGGACCTCCTCGCACAAATACCATCTCCATCATTAATAGCGGGAGACTTCAATGCCCACCATGTTTCTTGGGGCTCGACTTTCTGCTCCACTCGGGGAAATATAGTACACAATGTAAGACAGGACTTAGACCTTTGCTTGCTGAATGATGGGTGTCATACATTCATGTCTTTGTCATCTGGTACTATGTGTAATATCGATCTCTTCATCTTCTCGCCGGCTTTACTCCCTCGTTTTGGTTGGTCTGTTTGTAACAATTATCATGGCAGCGACCATAAACCAAGTATTCTTCGTTTCGGTGTGGACCACGAGATTCGTAGAAAGCCACGGAGGTGGATTGTTGGAAAGGCGAATTGGGATGGATATCGTACGGCCTTCCAATCGCAGTGTGACCTCGGTGCGGGCGTCCTTGAGCAACATTCCTCTCTTACGTCTAATATACTTGAGACTACCAGCAGATATGTCCCACAAACATCGGGCAATCCTAAACGTCCTTCCGTTCCGTGGTGGAATGATGATTGCAAGTGTGATATTCGGAATCGACGGCGTGCTCTACGCAAATTCAATAATCGACCTTCAACTGAACATCTAGATATGTACCGCAGAGCTAGGGCGGTGTGCCGTGGGTCTTTTTGACCGCTAAGAGGAATTCGTGGACGAAGTATGTGAACTCCTTCTCACATACTACTCCCACATCTACTGTGTGGAGAAAAATCCATGCAATTTTCAGGTCGCCAGGACATTCTATTCTCGGTCTAGTCGATGAGGGGAAACTCCTTACATTATCTTCGGCTGTAGCAAATGCTTTAGCGAAGTCTTTCCGTTCGGCGTCTCTCACCTCGTCATATAGTAACGACTTTCAGAGGTACAAAGCACTGATGGAAGTAATGGCATTGAATATTGGTGTTTCGGTTGGTGAATTAACACTCCATTCTTACTTAAAGAATTGTTGCACGCACTTAGGAATTCGCGTGACACTTCCCTGGACCGGACAACGTTCGCCTTTGTATGCTTTCGCACCTTCCTGACTCAGCACTACAACATCTTTTGAGTATTTACAATGGTTTATTCTCCGGACAAGTCTTTCCGCCTGACTGGTCGGAGGCGTTTATTATACCAGTACTAAAGCCTGGGAAAGTGAAAACTGACCCCTTAAGCTACCGCCCTATTTCTTTAACAAGCGTGTTGTGTAAAGTAATGGAGAGGATGGTGAACCGAAGGGTTGCGTGGTACTTAGAGAAACTTTCTTTTCTTCTTTTAGAGGCTTTCTTTCTTCGGAACAGTGTGGTTTCCGACATGGGAGATCTTCCATTGACCATTTGGTGTCGATGGAGACAGCCATACAAAACGCCTTCCTGAACCGCCAACACCTCGTTGCTATCTTTTTCGATATAAAAAAGGCGTATGACACGGCCTGGCGACGAGGCATTCTAAACACCCTTCGGAGGTGGGGGATCACTGGCAACATGCTTGCTTTTATCCGGGGATTCTTGAATCACCGAACGTTTCGGGTTCGTATAGACGATTCACTTTCAGACAATGTCGTATCAGAAAATGGGGTACCACAAGGTAGTGTATTAAGTGCCACGTTGTTTTCTGTGGCCATAAACAGCATTACCACTTGTGTACAGGCTCCTGTCTCTTTTTGTCTTTTCGTTGATGATTTTGTTATTTACATTGCGAGCCGCTCTACACCCACTGCGGAGCGACTGATGCAGAACACTATATTTCGCCTTGAGGCTTGGTCAGGGACTACTGGTTTCACATTTTCACCCGACAAGACGAAATGTGTAGTCTTTTCTCGGCTACGGAACCCTTCTAATCCGCGGGGTTTTCTGAACAGGGAGCTTATTGCTGTCTCTACTTACGTCAAGTTTCTGGGTTTGCTCTTTGATAGCCGTCTCTTACTTGGGTCACACATATGAGGGATTTGAGGACAAAGTGTTCCAAACTTTTGGATATGATGCGGGTCCTAAGTAACACCAACTGGGGGGCCGATCGGTCGTGTATGTTACGTTTTTACTACTCCCTTGTTCGTTCCCGTTTGGATTATGGTTGTGTCGCCTATTCCTCAGCTCGTCAAACCGTACTTAAGATGCTGGACGGTGTGCATCATTCTTTTCTTCGGCTTGCCACGGGTGCGTTTAGATCAAGCCCTATCACAAGCTTACTTGTAGACAGTGGTGAGTCATCACTTTGGGATACACGGGACCAGCTTTTGTTATCTTATTTTGCCCGTCTCAGCGGACAGCCGAATCACCCAGTTTTTGACCCAATTCTTAAGAATCTTGATATGAGGACCGTCCACGTTGTACTGCGCCTGTGGGTGTCCGTACACGACGTCTGCTGCAGCGGATGAATGTTGGCACTCCCTTGTTCTTTCCATCATGTCCGTGCTCGAATCCTCCGTGGAGAATAAACCATGTAAATTTTACGTTTGATCTTACGACGTATGATAAACAATCAACGCCACCTATTGTATTCCAGTTTCTCCTCACCAATTCGAACCCAAACATCGTGGTATACACTGATAGGTCGAATCATGACGGTAACGTTGGTTGTGCTTCTGCTTTCAACGAACAGGCTAATATGTTTGGCCTACCCGGTGTTACGAGTGTGTTCACTGCGGAACTACTCGCTGTGGATAGGGCTCTAAGTATCGTTGGTCCTAAATATAGGAACATTCTTATTTGCAGTGACTCGTACAGTGCTCTCCAGGCGTTGGAAGACCTTTATTCCGGACATCCTGTCGTCGTTGGCATTTATGATAAAATCGCTGAGTTAGAAAAACGAAACAAGGGGGTAGGTTTTTGCTGGATCCCTAGCCACGTTGTGATTCTTGGTAATGAGAGGGAGTATTCTGCTGCGAAAGATGCGTGTATTCAGCCTCCTTTCACCACCCGAGTTACTACCTTTGATTTTATTAATCATATAAAACAATCACTGCGAGCAAGGTGGCAGAGTAGCTGGACGGCTGTCGTCGATGTTAAACTTCGACAGATTAAAGACTCAGTGTTGCCGTGGGGCTCCTCTTACAGGAACTCTCGTCGTGAGGAAGTGGTCTTCTGCCGGTTACGGTTGGGGCATACGAGGATCACACATGAATATCTAATGTCAGGAGGAGACCCACCTTTGTGCACACGATGCAACTGCCGCATGACTGTGCACCACAATCTCGTGGACTGCGTACGTTATGCGGCTTTGCGTCGTCAGTTTAATATACCCAGCAGCATTCGTGATGTCTCAGGCAATGATGGCAGGGCTTTGGAGCGAATGTTTTTCTTTTTGCATAGTACTAGGTTACTGCAAAGGATTTAATATACTTATATATTTTTCTGTAAGGAGAGTTTTTTAATAATTTTAACCTTTATTTTCGATTTGATTTTTTAGTTTAATTTTTCTATCCAGGGTGGGGATTTTTGAACAACCCATCAGAGTTAGGTAAGTTTTTATACTGTCTTTATTCTATTATTTTATCTTTAATGTCTTATCAACTTTGTCAGTGGTATTAGTTTTGGGTTTTATTTTGCCTTCTTGGCTTGTTTTAGTAAATTTTTATTATATGATTAATATTACATTTACACCTTGTATAGCTTATTATTTCGGAGTTATATTGGCCTTTTAATAATAGCTACCGGGCGATGATAACGCCCAAGCGTTTTTCGCCCACAAACAACCACAAAAAAAAGAAGAAAAAAAACATGGAATGAGGTACAAGAAGTGCCAGACGTAACTGAGGTTTTAAAAAAGAGAGAATCGTTTTTCCCAACTATACTGTTTTCACAGTCATACACAAGTATTATCGAGCATTCATTTAGCTCCCTTCATCGAATTAAAACACGGCTAAGAAACACCATTGATGAAAACCGGTTAAATGTTTTAGCTTTGTTCCCCGAAAATGGGTTTTCGTTAACAAGGAGCGATTAGTTGAAGGTATAATTAATTAGACTTTGCATTTAATCCTTCAAACTATTGTTGCAAAATTCGTTTTTTTAAATAAATATTTTATTTCTCTTTTTGCTATTCGTTTTATTTCATAGCACCCAGTCAAGGACTACACTTCCACCATGAAAGAAATTAAATTCAGATAGCCGCCCTCCTTCCGTTTACAGCTGGATATGCTCCTGCCTTTAATATAGTTTTACTTTAATACAGTTATTCTAGATACATTCATCGGGAAAGTAAAATAAGAATAATAGAAATTGATATCAAAAACGAAGAACTGAACGCACGAAAAAGCTTTTCCTAATCCTAAACAGTTTACTCCTACCAGTGGTAAGATACACGTAATGAAAGTTTATACGATAAATTTAGACACAAAACGAACTGATAAGGCTGGTAAGGCACCAAGGCCTGTTTTGACTCTAAATTAATTTCTCCTTAAATTTTCAGGGCTCATAATATTTTTGTAATCTTTAAGAATAAAGACATATAATTCAAGTCTTAAAATTTTTGTTAAAGATATAAAGGTGTGAAAGATTTGCAAAGGATTGTGTTACAAATATTTAATATTATTGTATTTCCAATTTTTTTTTCATATTGCCTGCTTTTGCTAGTTGAATTACCAAAATACCTTTCTGTTTGATATATATATATTAAAAAATACATACATTTTTTGTGCTAATATACTATAAAAACAAGATTTCACTCAAAAAATCTTTTTCCATGGTTCATCCTCTCTGGTGGCGTCTGTTCCAACATCCTCCTAAGCCATGTATACTACTTCTCCATTCTTCGAAGATGCCCGTACCATTGTAGTCTCTTCTTCCCTCCAAAATATCCATCACTTTACCGTTCGCCCCGATTTTTCTACTGATCTCCTCATTTCTTACACACCGCATTCCAGAAACTCCACAACTCCTGCGCAGTACATTTATCTCCACAACCAACTTCCCTTAACTGTTTTTCTCATTTCCCAAGCTACTGACCCGTCCAATAAAATACTCTCAATAACACTCCTCTACAAGCTACTCTTAGTTCCTTTACGTATTCCTTCAGACCAATAAAAAAATTGAACTTCTGGATAGCCATCCGCCCCAAAGTTATATAACGATTTATATCTTTTACACTAATTCCTTCCTGTGATAATTTAGAGAAAAGGTACTTAAAGTCTTCAAATGCCTCGATGATATTCCCATATACAGTCAAGTTTTTTGCACCAGTCACTAGATTCATTCGTCTTACTAAAATTTATCATTAAACCCCAATTAATCAAAGTTTTCGTCAATTTTGTTATCCTATTTGCTACAATTATTAAATTTTTTTCCGATTCTTTTCTGTCTCCAATCAACGATCTTTCCTTGAACCGACATGTGTATCTAATAATTTTTTTTGCAATTTATTAAAAAATTGTATTAAATCTCATATTCTGAGAAATAATGAAATAGTTCTTTTACATTTAACATTAATAAAATGCTAAAACAGTCTTAGCCTTTAGAAGTAAATGTTTTTTTTAAACATTTGGTGGTTTTGTAAATTAAATATAATAATATTTATTGTTTATTACTTTCTCTTTCTCTCTCTGACTTGTATTCTAATAAACATAAGATGTAAAATCGATAAAGATTAAAACAAGATAATGAAAAGAAAAACAAACAGCGTACTCTACACGAATAAAAAAATGAAAATTTTCAAAATTATTAACAACAAAGTTTCACCCAGTTCCGTAGTTTCTCTTTAAAACTACTGCCCCATATTGTTCATAGTATCATTGAAGAGCCCTTAGTTTTTCGCTTGATACTGTAGCTATAACAGCACTCAAAGAGTTCTCCATCACAGTTTCTTTTTATAGCACTTATAAGTAATTTATACATTGGAAATATTAAAACTTTATGTACGTATATGAGTATATATATAACGCTGAATAACTGATTAATAATATTGCATTTATAAATAAAATATACATTTTTTAAACTAATTTTATGTTTATATTTAAATTCTTTTTATAAATAATTTTTTTATAAATTTATTTATAAAACAATTATTTATTTTTTTCAATTTTTAATTTTTATTACCTTATAAACTAATAATTTTTTTAAAAAATATGTTCAACATACAATAAACGAATACAAATATATATATATATATATATATATATATATATATATATATAAATTAAAAACTCCGCAAATGCAATAATTGCTACCGCCTTGTCAGGTCTGAGGCAGCTGCAGACGAAGCGCAATGTAATCGTAAATGTACCGATATACATGTAGTCTTGAACAGGGTCAGGTCGACCGCTCCTGAGACGTGTGGTCAGTTGAATCCCAATCAGCAAATAACACCTGTATCCACAGCCTAGCATTCAAGTCCATATAAAACCAACTGCTTTTACGAGGACTCGAACCTTATAACTCTCGACTTCGAAAATCGGCTGATTTTGCGACGGCGAGTTTAACCAGAAAACTAACCCGGCGGGTTATACATTTTTATAATACGCTTAATCTTTTCTAAGTTGAATTTGGAATCGATAAAATGATTTTGTTCATTTTATAAAATTAGCATAAAATGTTAATGTTCCCTTAAGTAATTGATATAGAAATTATATTAGTTGTGATAATCACAAACAGCACGAGAAGAAATGTAATATCAAAAGCATTTACAAGCTACATAGACTTAAAATAATTTACGTAAAAGTAAAAGAAGAACCAACGATAATGGCGGGATGGGATAAGGGAAATGCTGTGATGTCGCTCATCTCGAAAATTCTTTGTGCTTTTAGATATTTATTAATTTCGAAACTACATAATAAAAGTAACAAATTAAGCAAAATATTTTAGATTGCTGTATAAAATTATTTGTACTATAAATAAAAAAAAAAACAAAAATAAAACACCATTTAAATAATATTTTCTAAATCATTCGCTCTTTGTTATTTATAGCGTAATTAATAATACTGATATATCATCGAAACGGATCATTTTAAAAATATATTGATGCATCCAATTACTTTTTCAAGATAATAAAAAAATGTTATACAAAAAAATTTAATTGCGTTAGCAATATTTAATTTATACAAATAATAAAATAAAGTGTTAAAAAATAATGTAGACGTTATAATACAAAAGGAAATATAAATTTAATATAAAAAGAACTTCCAGGATCTTAAAACTTTAACTGGGAATAGACCACAATAGAGATGAATACGGAATTGTCACTAGATTGATCACCATGTACGGTAATTATTTATTAATTTTATTTATTTTGTTTTTTTAGTTTTATGGGTATACGTTTTATGGATTACGTTCATCAACCCGATGTAAATTTTTAGCGAAATGAAATCTGCTATTATTATAATAAATATAGTAACTATTTTAACGACAGGCTTCTAATGTCTAGTTGAATTTTTTCTGATATCGATTCGCAGAGAAGGGAACGGCAAATATTTCAATAGATATTACCGTAGTTCAACAACTCTCATTAACTTCAGACTACACAGATTGTAATAATAATGATAATTAAATAACAAGAATTTCCTGAAAGGTAAAACGTAACGAATAGGTTCAGTAAAGGGCACTTATGAACTAAAATGGAATTTAGTTTTGGTTAACACTGTAGTAGACTTAAATGAAAGCGATCTATTTATAGTTAGTGTTTACTGTACTTTACGCGATCAAACGGGACTGTATTCTGTTCTAGTTTAACAATACGAACCGTACTGCTGGGGTAAAGCTACATGCCGATTGTCGAACGATCGGTGAATCCACTCGTACGGTTGATGAATGCGAATACAAGGGTATGAGATAGAGTATGACTATGAGCGAGACGCGATTGACGACGAGGTAGTAATAAATAGTTCGCAGGACGATCGAGTCGGGGTAGGGAGGTGCTGACATTAATGCTATCGTTGTCGATATTGTCCCGATCCTACTGACAAATTTGTTTAGCTTGATCCTACCGGTTCGATTTAGTTTACATCATAAATCCGTTATTACTAATCGACAGAGTACAAATCATCATGCCGTAACGTTCGTCAAACGATCGTTCGTGACGCGTCAATCGTTCAACAGACGGTGCTGCAATAGCACCGTCTATTGAACGAGTTATCACGAGTTATAATTCGTTCATCGATAGCTTTATTAATCTTATTATTCGCTGTACAATAAATAACTACTTAGTATTTATTACAAGAAAAAAGATATTACGAAAATAAAATTAAATTAATAAATACATTTAATTAAAAAAGTGTTCGATCTGTATGCAATACGAGTATATTTATTCTATATATATGTTTAAAACCGTACAAATCAACATCGGCCGCATTCTAAACTTCTAAATAGTTCGTATTTAAAATGCGTTGAAAGTAAAAAAATTAAATTAATTTAAAAAAAAAATGGATTTGTTTATGGCCTGTTTTATACAGCTTTGTGGATGTTTTATTAGTAATTAGACTACAGTTGTGAAATGTTGGGCTTATTACGCGCTCTGGGTGTAGAAAGGGGCTTCAACTCAAAAGATGTGTCTTTTGTAAGGCTGTTGTTTATTATATCTATAATAGAAAAATACATAAGTATTTATCTGTATAGGCCTATGTATCTATTTTACACCTATGGGAATTTTACTAGCGGCATTTACATCCGTGGCATCTTGAAAGTGGCCAGACTGAAAGATATCTCGAAACTTCTGAAGATGACCTCCGGTGAAGCCCCTAATGGCTAGGTAAGGAAGGGGTGGCGTGACGACCGGGCCCGTCACACGGCGGGTGTCTTCCCCTTCGTTTATAGAACCTACCGAGCAGGTCTAGTGGTGAACTCATCGCAAATCTGCTGATTTTGAACTCTCAAAGGTTCTAAGGCTCAAATCCTAGTAAAGGTAGTTACTTTTATGCGGATTGAGTATTAGGACGTGGATACCGGTGTTCTTTACTGGTTTTGTTTCAATTAACCGTACATCTCACGAACGGTTGACCTGAGACTGTACAAGACTACACTTCATTTACATTCACGTATGAATGTAAATCATCCTCTGAAATAATACTTTACGCTGGTCCCGGAGACAAAACAGAAAAAGACCTGTTTCAAGTTATTTATTAAACTACGGACCGTTCCTCATATGAACCGATAGAATAAGCATAAGTAAATTCACTAACTTGCAAATAACTTTCAGAATTTGATATATATAATTAGAATTAGTTTTCAAGAAGTTATTATTTGTGTAATATAAAATAAAATAGATGGACTGATCCGCTGGGGAAAAATAATAAAATAGCTCGGATTTGAAGAAAACGGTTCGAAATAGAGAAAAGGATGGCGGAAAACATCCTGCCTTCCGACAAATCGATAACGATGATGATAAACATTTAACTGAATCATCATGCAACATCAATACTTCCACTAAAGTTTTTATACAACAAAAATCTTATTTATCTGGAACCTTGTTGTACATATTTATGTTTTATATTTTTACTAATAACTATTTTTAAATAAAACCGTCAAGTCGAGTGTCGTTATCGTTAAACTTACTGCGATACCAGCTGATTGGATCAGGCGAATGAGTGTGTAGGAATCGAACTACTCAACCGGTAACAATGATCTATTACTCTACATTCCGGCCACTACATAAGGATGTGCCTTTGGGGCCAGGGCAAAGCGCTTTAGATGAAAATCATGGACGATATTCTAAGAAAAAGACGATGGACGAGACCCCGTATCAAGGAAATCACCACTACATCTTTGCAGCGGTACTTGCCGTCGGTGAGCACCAACGGTTCTTTAATAACTATTTTAAAGTTGAAACCGATCACCTCGGTTAACTTTTCATTTCGGCGGCTTATTTTGAGTCAAAATGATTTTTAATGTATTTTTATCATGACACACGGCTACTTATTGTGTTTTAACTTCCAAAATATTTTTAAGAAAATTTTCTTTACACGCTACCAGTGGATCTAAAGTTCAGTATTATCACCATCATTAACTTTAAATATTACTTGATAGTTTTTAAAATAGTTAAGTAAAATCTGTTAAGTACAACCACAGTCTTTATATAACAAGACAGTACTTATTGTTAACATCATGAATAATCATGTAACGAAAAGAGGCAACTTTTAGCAGCAAACGAAAACTTTGATATATTTTTATTCAGAGGAGAATGACTGCACGTCATTACGTCAATTTTGAGAAATCTTTGGACATGTTCCCCGTTTTGCGTTTAGCTATTCTTATACGAATAAACATTAGACCGAACAAAACAGTAACTTAAATTATTTCAACAGAAAAGTTTATATCAATTTGTTACATTATATAATTTATTCAAGTATTTCTTACAGTTACGATTAATGAAATCAGACTATGCTTGCCCCACCGGATTGGTATAGTGGTGAACGCGTCTTCCCAAATTCGAAATTCATTATACAGTCAGTTATGTTAAAATTTTCGATTTAGAACTGTTGTTTACTAGTTGTGCAACTCCTCTTTTGGTTGCAATTCACTGGACCAAAAGTATCCAAAAAAAGCCCAAAATCCAACTTTTTCTTAACTACAGTAATAAGCTCTCATTGAGAGCTTTTCAACATGTCTAATTCGAAAAAAAGCTTTTGCAGACCTATGTTTATATGAACGTTTTTCATTCTTTTCACCGGTAGAACATGTCCTGAAATTTTCTCAGTTTCTTCATGAGACACTATGTATAAAAAATAAAATCGCTTTTATTTGTAATTTAAATTGTTCCAAAACTTTGAGAACCTTCAAGAGTATATTACCTATTCCTCGTATTCCTGTGCGAGATTTAGACCACAACAAAAAATAATAGGAAGGTCCACCATGAAACCTTGAAATTTTCATTATTGCTTATTATTTAAATTTATTCAACAAATTTTAATTACTTTTACTTTATTCAATAGATCGAGTATGAAACTTAACAATTGAATTTTTTCAATTAATATTTATACTTACTTAGTATAAAATTTATTAGAAACAGATTTACTGCCAAGAATAGGGAAAATATCCATTGAAAAAAAGCCAATTCAGGCGTTTTAAAAAAAAATTACATTTAATAAAAAAATAAATACGTAAATATGTACGTAACTTAATTATTAACGTTTTATTTACTTATTTATAATTGCTTCCTGTTTTTTGCGTAAATAAAATCCGTTAATTAAATACCGAATAAATAAGATAAAATATTTAAAATAGAATTCAACGTAAAAAAATTTCGTTCTATAAAAGAGGAAAAAAGAATCAGTGATATACCGTGATTAAAGTTCACATAAAAAGGGGTAGTCCAAAGGGAATATTGAGAAAAAAATACAATAAACATTAAAAAAATAATTCAAGTTAAGGAGGGGATTTTTTTTTGAAAAGGATCAGGGCTGTAGCAACCAACCACGTACGTATTCAAGAGATTTACCCCAGAGGACGAACTCGGTACGCTCTGTCACATCCCAAGGGCAGTTACTTTGTCGCTCCAGTCGGTGCAGCAGTTTCATTGTAGGAACGCAGATTGCTCTTACGATCCCAGATGTGGAGTTCTAAACAACGATATTTTGGGGAGAAAAATGTTTAAAGCATTGTTTTAAATATTTAAATAATACTTCTATAATTTTATATATAAGAAATATTTATTTTTAAAAAAGATATATTTAAAAAAAAAATTACTTAATAAAATTCGAATTAACAATGCCCTTAATAAAAAATAGAAGCTGTGAGGTAAATAATCTAATGAAAAACACCATAATAAACGTAATAATTAAATAAATTCTTTTCAGGGAGTATAGGTGTGAATTTATTTATGTAAGCTTTATTTAAATACACACTTTACAGAACCATTCCGGCAAAAATGACATCTATTGAAACAGCCTTCCTTTGCTTCATCAAAAGCTATTATTTTCACGTTACAAAAATTTGCTTTTGAATTAGATTTATTTGTACAGTTTTTCTTTATAATGATTTGTTAAAACTTAAATCTGAGAGAAAAAAAGTAATTTTAGTGCTACAGATGTAAAAAAAAAAAAAACGGCATTAAAAATTTCTCATCCTTTCAAGTTCAACGGTTTTCTTAAATAAATACTTTTAAAGACAAAACAGAAATATATTTTCTATAACCGTATAATGCGGTTTGTATGAAATTCTTTAGCACAATGATAATTTAAAATTTCTAAATCCCCACAAATAGTACCATAGAACCTTAGGAAAAAAAGTTCCACTTGATTTTCAACTATTTTTTCGGACTGTAAGGTGACAAATAACAATAAATACATTATTATGTATTCAATCGTGTAGCATCTCCTTATTTCTATATATATGTATATATATATATTTTTTTTTTGACTGAATTCCTTTATTTATAATAATTATCTTCTATATTGAAGATATAAGTCGTATGAAAGACTATCAGTTGAAATAAGATCATACGATGATAATCCTCAACGAGTATAGAAACAATTAATATGAATAAATACTAGTAAATATGAAATAAAATATTTCACAGTGTTCAAGAACATATTTAAAATCTTCACATCATTAATCAAATCGGGTACTTAATAGAACAGAAATAAATAAAGCATTAACTTTAAAACAACCATACATAAGCGTAACTACTCACAAATTTTAATAACAGAAAATAAAATAAAAATTATAAGAACGGGTATTATCTCCAACAAACCAGATCACCGTAACAGTCCATCAACCAGATCAAGCACACGGGGTCTTTCGAGTTTGAATGGATTTTGTCAGAAAATTAATAGATAGTAGTCAAAATAATAAGAACTGTCAGTAAGAAAAATTACCCAACAAATTTCTAAAAATTGCCAATATATAAACAAAATCCCCAAACAAAAATTCTAAAAAATAAACAAAATTTCTAAAGGTGGTTAGAGTGGGCTTTTCGGTGCGGAATATCTTGAATTAATTTCAAGATATGGTTTATAGACCATAGGGTATGGTTTAGGTCACCGATTCTCAAACTTTTTCCCCTACCGCCCACATTGAGAATCAAAAATTTTCTAGCGCCCCTCAGAGTTTTAACAAAACTCACCATCTGTTAAAAATAACTGCGATTGCTGTTTTTAAGATGCGCTCTTAAAAACAGCAATTGCAATTGTTTTTAAACGTGGCATACTCTATTTCTGAGTTGAAATTTACATTTTAAATGAGAGCAATTAAAACGCACACTTAATCATTTTCGTAAGTATTTTTATTAAGATTGATTTTAAAAAAATTACAATTGAATTTACATTGTATAAGCACAATAGAGACACTATATTCAATATATCAGGAAAATATAATTTTTGCCCTTTTTTTCAGCGATCGCCTTCAAAGAGGACGATCCCAATTTTCTATGGGCCTTTTACCATCCCCTGAAGGTCTCCAGCACCCACAAGCGGGCTGGTCAATCAGTATTTCGTTTTACATACGTTAAAATAAATTGTTTGTAATTTAGTTTTTCTTTATATTTCCGATGTTGTAATGTGTTAACAGATATTTTGTCATTAATATGTACTTATATTATCCAAATATCTATTTTCAAAATCATAATGAGATAAAATTTGCTACGTTTCCGTTGGCAATGTGATGTGATGCTACGTACGCTGCACCAAACTATAGTCAACGAATAAAATTGATTTTTTCTTTTGACTGTGATTCAGCATCACAAGATCCTGATTGTGATTCAACATACAGATAAATATAAATTTAATTTTAAATTTATATCTTTACTTCTTTGTATGAAGTAAAGGAAGTATTGTGAAAGCAAAAAATTTCGGTTTTTAGATTTCAACGGAAATATAAATTTTGACTATCCCTTAATCTATTTTAACTAGTTTCGGCGTGACGTACGTACATATGTATCTCGCATAACTCAAAAAACGATTAGCCGTAGGATGTTAAAATTTTGAATTTAGAACTGCTGTAACATCTAGTTGTGCACCTCCCCTTTTGACTGCAATCGACTGAACCAAAAGTGTCCAAAAAAAATTTGGTTTTTGAACTTTTTCTTAACTGCAGTAATAAGCTCTCATTGAGAGCTTTTCAACGATGCGTCATAAGTGGTAGTTATTTTCATTGGTTCCAGAGTTATAGCCAAATAAAATTTAAATTAAAGAAATATTTGAATCTTACAAGGGGAAGGCACATCGGTTCGAATCACACTTCATCTCCTTTTTTTTAATTTATTTAAATTGTTTTAAGAACAATCATTAACCTCTAATTGTAAAAATCTTTTGAGATAAATAATAATTCAATAAGAAAAATACCAGAAGTTATTAACAGAATAAGATGTTATGTACACTTCATTTTCAAAACGTGTAAATATAATTTGATAGGCGTACAAGGAAGTCTTGTAGCGTCCGCATCAGAGTTTTTCAAAATAAATTTGCTAACCAACTTGTACTAGTAAAACCTTATTATTAATTAATATTATCGATCCAAGTAACATCTAGCTTAAAAATAATCTAGCCTGATCAAGTTTTTTTTTTTTTTTTAATTTATTTATCAATTTTAAAAGTGCGTTTTTGTGTTTTTCTATCGTGGAAAATTTTTTTAATTTATTTTCGATTTTATTACAGTTATATATTACCAGACGGTCGAAGAGATTAATTGCTATAATTGAAATAACATTTGCTTAAAAACTCCGCCGACAAAAAGAAAAGTAAACTACTTTTAATTCTGTTCCTACATATTCCTAATTTTTATACACAGTCAATTCTACATATTACTTATTTTTCTGAAGGAAATTTTCCTATTCATATCTTACTTCGCTTTTACTTGAAAGGTAAAGTTATTTACTATCTGTCTCAATGCAGCTGTATTTTTTTTTTTTTTGCGTATGTTTGTGGGAGATCAGGTTTGCTCGCCATTCAAGTAAGTAGAAGCGGATCGATGCACGAAGTTATAAATTTCCTTTTCAAACACATTGATATTTCTCTTTATTACTTTTTCCCTAATGTCCATTTACAGGACCCCTAATTCAATTTTCTTAATTATTTTCCTGATATCCTTTTTATTTTTTGAATAGATTATACAGATAACTAAATTTAATAAACTCAACTTTCTGTTTTACAGAATACCTAGAGTAAACTAAATTAATGTTGAAAGTTATAGAGCTTTGTCTCATTATAAATTCTGAAGACAAGAGACCAGTTACAGCTCAGCACTGCCTAAAAACCCGGTTAATTTCTTTTCCTTTTTTTTGTTACGACCTGCTACTTATCGTAATAAATAGATAATTAACCACGTTAATTATCGGTTTATTTTACTTTTCAACCTCTTTCTCTTCTCAGTACTTCCTCATCCTCTCTGCTTGAGGTTTTATTAATCTTCTGACCAGGTGTTTTATTTTGTTTACGTTGTTTATATACAGGCTTGGAACCTTTTGATAATATAGACCGTTCCCTTAAACTCTTGTCTGTCGATCACTTCCGATTGTACGTTATGTTTTTTCATGTCCTCAAGTGTACCTGACTGTACGGGTTTACTTTTGTCTTTTTATTTTCTTTGAATTCTACGATTCTTTTAGTTAGCCTCGACTTGGGCATCGGTCCTGATGGCTAAAAAAAACATTTCTTTATTAGCTTTAAAAAATGTTTGCCATAAACAGGAATTAGATATATGGTAAACATACTTTCTAAAAGCGATGCAGAAATTTCATTCATTACTAAAGATGGGACTAACGGTCAAAAGGCCTTTTAAAAAAGTTCTAACTTTTTATTTCTAAATTTAATTTTAATTTCTAAATTTCATAAATATCCTTTTGAGGAAGCTTTCCAACAAATCACAAAACGGTTATCCCTCCCTTAAATTCTGTTCATAGGCGAAGATATGTATTTGATCACTTTAAAGTCCATGCTATCTATATCTTTTTTTAAATTAGTTTTGTCTACAAAAAGTGCGTGCACTAACTTGTGGGCAGACTGATTTAGAGGTTAAGAATATTAATATTTATTTAATCACAGAGTTCTTTAAAACTTTGTCGGTAAGAGGCGAAGAAGTCAACTACTTTTACATTTCTAAACATGACTTAAACTAACAGTAAAAAGAAAATGGGGGAAAAAATACGCGTGATAACACTATAATTCAGTTCAATTGGATTAGTAATAAACAATACTTTCAACAAATACCTGGAAATTTGTTAGACAAGGTTTTTTTTTTCCATTGCGGAACTAGAATATGTCATTTTAGTCAATTTTTAATGTACCTTTACGAATGGCGCCGCTAGATAGCAGTACTTCATAGTAATAGGTAGAGTACAAAAACTTGATAAGGTACTTGAAATAATATAATTTAAAAGAAAATATACGACAGCTTGTTTTAATAGTAAATGCTCTTATGTAAATGAAAGTACTGAAGATGAACTAACTTTTTTAATTACAATCATTTCTTACACTCAAAAAACAAAAATCTCTGTAATATTAATACTGTTTTTAACAAAACGGTACTGATATAAAAAAAGGTAAGACATACCTCTTACCTTTTTTTATATCAGTACCGTTTTGTTAAAAAAAGTTTTATTTATATTAACAGAGATTTTTGGTTTTGAGCAGAAGAAATGATTTCTGCGAGACTCTTACCGTACGGTTTACAAATTAATTGTAATTTTTTTGTATATATATTAAATATTTATATTTATTTAAATATAAAAATAAATTTACCCATTTTATCCCGACTGATTAAACGGCAAAAGTTACATGTATTACAATTGTTGCTTTTATTTAACTTGCTTTAGTAATAATTAAATCTTGCAACTGCTATATCTTTTGATCTATCGTATGAAAATCAATGAAATTTGGTACACGTATGTAACTTCGATGACAATACAGCATTTCGGTATCGGAATTTGATATGACTTACCCCCACGCCAACACGCGCTACTCCTACGCTAAATCCATGCATTTAATTGAACATTTTCATTTCTCATGAACAATGGTATGAAAATGATTGAAATTTGGTACACGTATGTAACTTCGATGTGTAAAAATAAATATTTTTACTTTTTAGTCTTAATAAACAAACAAACTTGAACAAACAATAATATTCAAATATAAATATTATTAAGAATATTTTTTTTGGATGTAAAAAGTTTATTGTTCATTAAAACTAATAAGTAAAAAGTAAAAAAAGTAAAAAAAAAAACAACAAAAAAATTACAAAAATATATTTGATTACATATAAAAAATTATTTTGTAAAAAAATCTTTTATTTAACTAATATTAATATTAACATTAATAAAAAAAAGGAAACAAATTAGAAAAACCCTCTAAAAAGTAAAAAAAAAAAAAGAATTAAATCAAATTGAGAATTTTAAACAAAAAAGTATAATATATTAACAAATATAAAAATGCACTGAAGAGTAAAAAATAAATTATAAAAAAAATTCTAATAAATAACCAATAAATAAAAATTAAAAATTAAAATTAGAAGTAATGAGAATATTTAGCTAAATAAAAGCGTGGCAGAGTTTTTATAACAATTTTTTCGAATACGTATTTATAGACATTTGCTGTATTTTAAAATATATTTTTTGTTTAATGAAGTTTTTAGTAGTATATGTATATACTTTATTTATCTGTAATATAATAACTCAAGTTTTAATTCTTTGATGGTTAAAATTTGCACCAAGATGACCTTTAAGAGTTAATAAGATTAAAAATAAAAATTAAATTTAGAAAACTTGCACAAAAATTACATTTTGACGGTAATCTGTAAAATTATTAATTATTATCATTATTATACTTGAAATCGTAATTATGAATTCATTAAATAAAAATTCATAATTAATTAAAATGAAACTTTTAGCGGAAAGAGTGTGTTCAGTTTGGCATAGATTACAAGCAGAGTTCGAAGATGAACTTCAACTATGTGAAAACACGTACAAAGAAAGCGAGTGGGTGCATTTTCCCAGATTGTTTCTTGTAGCTAGTCAGTCTCAACTGGAGAGATTCCAGCAGACCTTTCCGCCTCCTCGCGTCGTTATTGAAAATGAAGATTAATTGTTGTAAAAATAAATGTTGTGTTTGAAATAAATTATAAATACTGCGCCACACTTTTACTTAACTAAATATTTTCATTACTTTTAATTTTAAAATCTAATAATTTTTATATTTATTTATTAGATATTTATATAATTTATTTTTTACTTTTCAGTGCATTTTTATATTCGTTAATATATTATACTTTTTTTTAAATTCTCAATTTGATTTAATTCTTATTTTTTACTTTTCAGAGGGTTTTTCTAATCTGTTTCCTTTTTTTATTAATGTTAATATTAATATTAGTTAAATAAAAGCTTTTTTTACAAAATAATTTTTTATATTTAATCAAATATATTTTTGTAATTTTTTTGTATTATTAAAACTTTTTAGTGTTTTCTAAGTTCTTCTCATTTATTTATTGTATATATTTATTATTATTGCTATTTCACTCATATTTTTTCCACAAAATTTACTGATTATGATTAAAAAACGATCCAAATAACCATCTAGTTTAAATTTTAAGCTAAAAAAAACTTGCCAACGATTTTTAAGTCTTATCTCCCATTATTTTGATCAATTTATTTTTAAACTAAAATAGAGTTATAAAAATATTCAGTAAAAAAAAAATAAATATTCTAACGTGCATTTGAGTATTCAATGTTTTGTCAAATATAAAAACACGATTCTCTGAAGCAACAAAGTGTCTGCCAATCTTTTATTCATCTAGTGGAGGCTCCTGTACGCGCGAGGGTTACGTCGGGCCATACCAAGTGTTTTCGAACTTTATTTAAGCAGACAGATGAAATCACGCTTCATCATTCTTATGACACACTTCGTAATTCAACGTATATGATTTCGTTAAGAACGTAATAACAACGGTTTAATTTCATCAGCCAGGTTTGTCTCCTTCAACTTTTATAAATATGTAACAAGGTACGGTTTTAATTTAAAACAATTAAGTGAATATAAAGATAAATAATATATAAAACCTACGTTTGTATGAGTATGAGTTAACCAATAGACCAGCCCGGTGGGCTATCTTAACCTGACCAAACATAACCTACGCTCGTTAACCTAATCTAAAAAACGTTAGACAATATACAAATTATGTATGTTATTCTCCAACATTGGAGGCGATTAATCAAATTTACCGTAACACACACACACACACATATATATATATATATATATATATATATATATATATATATATATACGTAATCTATATGCGTGCGCGCATGTGTGTGTATAAAAAAAAACAACCACAACTGTTATTGAAATTGTTTTATAATTTATTTTACAAATAATTCGAAAAATAGCTGATATATTTTATTTTTTTAACTTTTATTAAAGCAGTAACGGTTACGATTAGCTATGCCGAGACGTATTGCACTAAAATACTCGTATATTCCTATGAAAACATAACATTCTGATTAGACGATCAATAGAAATATGAATTTACTTAATATTTATGATTTGAATATGATTATAACACGTTATGGACTATTCAAGAACGAAAGCGTACCACGACAACACAGCTGTAAACTTTACGACGTAACATAAAATATTACGAGAGCAAATACATTTATTAACCTTTACTTAACCGTTTTAGTAGAGTTCATAAAAATGGCTATTACAAACGAATTGTTCATAAAAATGAAGTCATAAAAATTTAATCTTTTTCATCGAGGAAAAGGCGAGTTTTAAAGCATTTTTTCATTTACTGAAATAAAGTGGGAAACTTTTTGATAGTTATACTATTGGATTTCTTTATTTATTTTTATTTTTAAATAGTTTAACAGAAATATTACTGGTCACAGGATATTTCTAGTCGGCAAGGCTAGTATCGCTTAATGTTTAGTATGATTTCATACTGCAGAAAATTGAATCGATAAATTTAAGCATCACTGCATAAGGCTTATGAGCTTTTCTTGAATATTACGGATATTCACGGGAGATATTACTACTCATTCTTTATAAATAAACTTTACTAAAATGGAAGTAGAAAAATAAACATTAAAACGCACAAATCCGTTTCTAATTTTTTCTGTCTTCAGTCATTTAACTGGTCTGATGCAGCTTTCAAAGATTCCCTACCTAGTACTAGTCGTTTGATTTCAGTATACCCCCTACAACCTACACCCCTAACAATTTGTTTTACATATTCCAAACGTTGCCTGCATGGACAATTTTTTCCTTCTACCTGTCCCTCCAATATTAAAGCGACTATTCCAGGATGCCTTAATACGTGGCCTATAAGTCTGTTTCTTCTTTTAACTACATTTTTCAAAATGCTTCTTTCTTCATCGATTTGCCGCAACACCTCTTCATTTGTCACTTTATCCACCCATCTGATTTTTAACAATCCTGTAGCACCGCATTTCAAAAGCTTCTAATCTTTTCTTCTCCGATCGTCCTACATTCACTTCCACATAAAACTACGCTCCAAACATACACTTTCAAAAATTTTTTCCTGAAGTTTAAATTAATTTTTTATGTAAACAAATTATATCAATGACTGAAAGCTCGTTTAGCCCGTACTATTCGGAATTTTATATCGCTCCTGCTTCGTCCATCTTTAGTAATTCTTCTTCCCAAATAACAAAATTCTTCTACCTCCATAATCTTTTCCCTTCCTATTTTTACATTCAGTGGTCCATCTTCGTTATTTCTACTACATTTCATTACTTTCGTTTTGTTCTTGTTTATTTTCATGCGGTACTTCATGCGTAGGACTTCATCAATGCCGTTCATTGTTTCTTCTAAATCTATTTTACTCTTAGCTAGAATTACGATATCTCAGAAAATCGTAGCATCTTTATATTTTCACCTTGTACTGTTACTACGGATCTAAATTGTTCTTTGTATTATATACTGCTATATTATCTAATTCTTTAAATTTATTTATATACTACTTAAAATTTGTCAAGTAAACCAATACGAAAAAATTAAATTAAAAACAATTTTTAACACATATAATTAATTTAGTTGCACTATAAGCGTTACGGTTGAAACTTAACTCCTTTCACAGTAACTTTAAGAAATTACAACTATCTAATTTTGCCCGCAATCATTCTTTCATTAACCCAGGAAATTACGTTTAATAGACAACGTATTTTTTATAAAAATTGAAACTTTTTTTATCTAATGTAAATTAACCCCCCTAACTGAAAATTGTTTAACGGTACGATCTTTTAAGCGTCTATTAACTAATATTTTCTAATTGTTAATCCCAATTTTACAAATTTTGAAATAACAATTTTCCGGACGTCAACCATTTTCCACGAACATGGAAAATAGCTGATTATAAGTATTTACTAAACCGTTTCGTTAGTAAGTTAATAACGTCCGTAGTGTAGTGAAGAAGTGCAATTAAATTGGTAATGTGTTTTACTAGGGTCATCCTTGTAACGGTAGCTATTACTATCGGAAAGCAATGCACCGATATGTACTTTCCATATATATTAAAAGTTGATTATTTTTTTGTAATATGAATAACACTAATATTGGCTGTCTGTCACACTTATGCACACCCGTCCCTATTCATACTACAATTATACATAACATGAACTCGGTTTAAATTCCACCAACGGAGAAAGATTATTTAAATTAAAACCATCCATATTTTCATATAGGAATGTAAAACTGTAAAATCTCTTATTGAAAATGATCTATACGTTAACACTGTTAAACCCTGTGCATTATTTCGTACGATATTAAATATTATAAGTGATGGTTAATCTTCTTAAATAAAATCTGATATGGGCACCACATGACTTCCTTGTACGCCTATTAAATTACAAATACACATTTTTTTTTTTAAACTGATAGTACATAAAATTTTATTTCATTAATAAATTCTGATATTTTTCCACATTTTTTTATTGTTATTATTGAATAATTATTTGTTGTAAAAATATTTTTACAATCAGAGGTTAAAAATGTTAATAAATCATATATTTAAATTGAAAAAAAAAATTCAGAAAAGGAGATAAGTCGGATTCGAACCGATGTGTCTTCCCCTTCCAACATCAAAATATTACATTAATTAAAATTTCGTTTGGTTATAACTCTGGAACCAATGAAAATAAATACCAGTTGAAAAGCTCTCAATGAGGTCCAAAATGCCTTTTTTTTGTGGATTTTGTGCTTTTTTGGACACTTCAGTCGACTGCAATCAACAGGAAAGGTGCACACTAGATGTTACAACAGTCCTAAATCCAAAATTTCAACATCCTACGGGTAATCGTTTTTGAGTTATGGTGGATACATACGTAGGTACAGACGTCACGCCGAAACTAGTCAAAATGGATTCAGGGATGGTCAAAATAGAAATTTCTGTTGAAATCTGAAATTTTTCGCGATCACAATACTTCCCTTTACTTCGTATAAGGAAGTAAAAATGACCGAAATAAAGTTACTCGGATATGGGAGGGAACACTTCATGGTGACCTTGGATTTCATATTGACCTTTATTTCAAGGTTAACACAATTTTTTTTAATGATAGACTTGTCTTCGATCCCACCTATGTAAAGAGCGGAAAATTTTACATTTAATGTTAAAATTTTGTTAAATTTTTTCGGTGCTAAATTACTTCAAACAAAAAATATTGAAAGCGTACCGTTCTACAAGAAATATTCAAAATGCTTTTCCTCTACATCTTAGCAGCGCCTTTTCAAGTCGTCAGTGTTTACAGGTTTAATGTGTTTTCAGTAACTCCAAAAGTAATTATCTAGAGGAGACCTAGAGGTCATTCTAGATCAATCAGATGATCTGGAAACGGTTCATTTAAAATTTGCGTGTTCTTAGAAAAGAGCGAGGTGCCCTAATTGCTTAAATTTTTTCTGGAGATTTGATAAAATCTTATCGGTTAACAAACTGCAATATGCATCTCTTGTAAGATTTTCATATAAAATAAAATTCCCTACAATACGATTACCAAGAATTCATATTTAGACGTTTACTTCTCAGGGTCCTTTGAATAATCCTCTAACATTCATCTGGGATTTATCATCGTTCCAGAATAGGCAGTTGTGCCTATTAATATCGCCATTTAAAAGATGAACGTAGCTTTATTCTTTAAATATCACTGAATTAGAAAACTTTCCGTCCAACTCTAATTTTCGCATTGTAATATCCCAAAACTTGACACGACGATCAAAATCTTCTTCTGGATGTTGCAGCTTGTAAGGGTAAAACTGATCGTTTTTAAGAATTCCGTTGACTAAAAATTAATGTCATTTTGGATAATAGTTTTCCGAATCGTTGAATGAGCGTTCACAACAAACGAATGCAAAACATCTAATGATTTTGTATCGTTAGTGAGAGTTTTTGGTTGCACGGAGCGAAAATGATTTTTACAGTTTAGGTTCTTTGTTTTAAAATATATTATTAAATCACAAACCTCTTGCAAAGGCCGTACGCTACCACCGTATTCGTGCATTATTTACAGAATTATTCGTTCGGTTTCACTTAAAGGATGCATTTATTATTTGATAAAAAACTAAATTAATAAATGAAGATGATGATCAAATGTTCACTATAGAACAAAGATTTGTACCACTACGACTTAATTCACCAATACGTAATTAATTTCGATAAAATTAAATACTGTAGTTATATGTTGACGTAAGAAGCCGATATTAAAAGCTGATAACTTGCACTGTTTTACAGTTAATGATTTACTATTCTAAATTTGTAAAACATTTTTTTAAATTTCCCAAGATATGAGTGGAAAGAAGGAATGATTATTTTCCACAGAGTAGGACACGTAAAATTTGGTTCTTAGTCAAAAACGTTTAATTAAGTCGAAAATCACTCGGATATAATTTGTATATAAATGAATTATTACATCCAAAACCTATTCGAAAATACTTACCCACTTTTTTTGTCTTCAGTCATTTGACTGGTTTCATGCAGCTCTCCAGGATTCTCTATCTAATGCTAGTCGTTTCATTTCAGTATACCCCCTACATCCTACACCCCTAATAATTTGTTTTACATATTCCAAATGTGGCCTGCCTACACAATTTTTTCCTTCTACCTGTCCTTCCAATATTAAAGCGACTATTCCAGGATGCCTTAGTATGTGGCCTATAAGTCTGTCTCTTCTTTTAACTATATTTTTCCAAATGCTTCTTTCTACATCTATTTGCCGCAATACCTCTTCATTTGTCATTTTATCCACCCATCTGATTTTTAACAATCTCCTATAGCACCGCATTTCAAAAGCTTCTTATTTTTTCTTCTCAGGTACTCCGATCGTCCATGTTTTACTTCCATATAAAGCTACACTCCAAATATATACTTTCAAAAATCTTTTCCTGACATTTAAATTAATTTTTGATATAAACAAATTATATTTCTGACTTAAGACTTGTTTCGTCTGTGCTATTCGGCTTTTATATTGCTTCTGCTTCTCCATCTTTAGTAATTCTACTTCCCAAATAACAGAATTTTTCTACCTCCGTAATCTTTTCTCATCCTATTTTTACATTCAGTGATTCATCTTCGTTATTTCTACTACATTTCATTATTATTTTTAGAACTTGAAATTTAAATAAATTTTTAAAACTGTTTAATTATTTTACAAAATCTATTGTATTAAGTGATTTAGATCGGAAAAGATTTAACCAAAATTTAAAATTAAATATAGCGATGATAAAAATATATAATATCGCTTAACCAAGCCATTTAATTTGTAGTAGTGTTGCAAATTATTAGCCGTGTATTATTATTTATTATTTATCACTATGACGGCTATTATTATTAGTGTTTGGGCCATTAATTCCGACAATAACTGTTTGAAGTTTGCTAGCGGTTGTAATTCTGAAGGTAATACGAAATAAATAAGTTACTACGGAGAGTTTTACCTCGTTTTATTATTACCAAGATTTTTTGTTCTTGCAAGTTCGATTGCTGATAACTCGAAAACGAAGGCGTTTATCGAGAAACGGTTTTCAACATCGTTTTTCTCGTTAACATTTTGCATTAAAACCTCGTATCAGATGTCCACCTACCGATTAAAAAAAAAGTTTGTTTTAATATGGCGGATCCATGATCGCAAACAAAAATTTCAAATACATCATAAAGTAATAATATTGTAATTATGTAGATTCGCGTTTGTTTCTACCTTCTAGTATCCCTGTTTTAAAATATGAAACTGTTTCCTTACTTTAATATTACCCTGGGTACACATATGGCGTTACATAAACTTTGATTTTTTTTTAATAAATCGATTAACAAGTCGTGATATGAGAAAATCACTCATTCTACTGTATAAAATATTTCAACATAATATTTTTTACAGCTAGCATAAATTACAGCTTTACCGCTCTACTCTGATCTATTTAGGTATCTAAATATTGTACTTGGATGTAAATAGATGCCTATTTTTATTCAACAGCTTTCAAGCACCGTAAGTATAATTCATAATTGTCAACGTAGTGAATACTATGTTTCATTCGTTTGACCCGTCGCCTAAGAATACAAAACATATTTTAATATCGTAATAAGGTTGAAAATTATTGTTATTTTGTTAGACATCATTAATTAAAGGTCCAAAAAATAAAAATAAAAAATTGCAAATAATATTTAACATTCACCGCTTCTGAAGTTACAAACAGGTTTATTCACTTTTAAAAATGAAAAGAATTCCATCATCAAAACCATAACCGCTTAGTTTTCTTTCGTCTTCTTGATTTATAATAAAAATTTTATTTATTTATTCTTTCAACAGATACGATTGCGTCATTTAAATAAATCGAAAAGTCGAGTTTTTCAAATTAAGCCGTACTACTTGTATATTATTTTAATTAGTTTTACGAGGTAAAACACATTAATTTAATTACACGTATTAAAACTTACAAAATAAAACTAATCTAAAAATTCATGCAACATTTACGTGTAGCAACCGTTCAATAACAATCTCAAAACAACCGCTTCGCTGTATTGTGCAAGACCGCAGCCAGTTAATAGTTTTTTTGTCAAATTAATAAGTTTATTAAAACAGTCGCATTTCGTTTTCCCCCAATTTTTCTAAGACTTATACATACAATTTCTGTCATTAAACTACAAAATCGTTGACATTAACCTGAAGAAAGTTTTGTAGCGTTGTAATTACAACTACTAGTTTTTCTAAAATGGTAGTTTTACTTTGCAATCGATTCATTCAAAACACCTACGTTCTTCAACCACTTCACTTAAAGAAGACTATTGCAGTTGTTTCGTTCCGGCACAGCGGTTAAGAGATAAATCAGAAATTATTATTATTACATTACTCGATGCTAAATAGGGAAAAAATAAGGATTAATGTAAGCGTCAATGCAGTTACAAAAATCTCAATAAAAAAATAATATCGTTTAAAAAAATAATTCTTTACCAGAACAGGATGAAAATATCTAATGTGAACACCACATGAATTCCTTGTACGCCTATTAGTTTAATATACACATTTAAAAAAAAATGAAAAGTATTTAAAATTTTATTTCATTAATAACTTCCGATATTTTTTTCTTTTTTTTCTTAATTGTTATTATTGAATTATTATTTATTGTAAAACGTTTTTACAATCAGAGGGTAATAATTATTAATAAAACATATATTTAAATTTAAAAAAAGTTAAAAAAAGGAGATGAGTGGGATTGGAACCGATGTGCCTTCCCCTTATAAGATCAAAATATTTCATTAATTAAAACTTTATTTGGCTATAACTCTGGGACCAACGAAAATAAGTATCACTTATGATATACCGTTGAAAGCTCTCAATGAGGGCTTATTACTGAATATAAAAAAAAAAATTCAAATTGCAATTTTTTTTTAGTTCTTGGACGTTTTTGGTCCAGTCGATTGCAATCAAAAGGGGAGGAGGTGCAGAACTAGATGTTAGAGCAGTCCTAGATCCAAAATTTCAACATCCTACGGCTAATCGTTTTTGAGTTATGCGGGATACACACATACGTCACGCCGAAACTAGTCAAAATGGATATTTCCGTTGAAATCTGAAAACCGAAATTTTTCGCGATCACAATACTTCCTTTACTTCGTACAGCAAAGTAAAAAATAATATCGTTTAAACAAAATAATTCTTTACCGGAATAGATTGAGAAAAGTATTCGTTGCATGTTAACAGAAGACATTTTATTTTATTTTATAATAATGGACGTATTCAATTTGCATTTTTTCATAAAGCAACAAAAAAACAGATTCATCATATACAATAGATTACGTAGACTAATATTAAATATTTTTGCCATGTTAAATTTTTTTTTTATCATCTGACACGTGTCAGACGGGTAATGTAGTTAGTTATTAAATAAGCCTAAAAGCGGTACGGTGCATCTGATATGATACACGGTTCGTACCTTAGTGCATGTACTAATCGCGTCGCTCTGCACGCGACATGACAATATGACTCACAACACTCTTTTTCTACATAAACGGTAACTCATGTAAAACAGTCTCATTAAATTTATATCGGTGAAAAAATAGTTACTGCGGATATAAAAGAAACGGGAACGAAATATATTTATACGGTAGGAAATACAATCGATTATAAATATTTTATAAAAACACGGGATGTAAATAATGTGACAAAACGTATTAATGTGGAGTTGATTTGAAACAGATAACCGATGACATTAACGCTTGTTGGCTTCCCGAGGTTTAAATCGTGTAGTATTTTCTATACAGTAACAAAAAAAAAAAATAATGTAATAATATTTTGATTGTTATTAACATACTAACTTCTTTTCTTTCAACGGTCAGAATTCATTATACAAGTTAGTAAATCATTAAAAACAAGGTTGATGAAATCGAGTACTTTGGAAGGAGATAAAGATAATAATAAACAAAAAAATCATTCTCATTTCATCTCATCTAAATAACAATTTTCTCTTACGTTTCAGTAATGTGAATTGTTTATGATATCGACTAAATAAATAGCATGACGAAGGAAAACTGGCGGATGAATAATGTCAGAGCTTTTCCAATCGAGGAAATTAATAAAATACCGGTGGTATAGATATATATATAAATATATATATATGAGTTGAAAAAGTATAACCAGACTATTTGAGAGTACCCTGAATGGCAACTTACTTTCATCAACGTAAATTAATTTTTAAGTTTGTATAAAATGGTTCGGCTAAAGTCACTCGAATGAAATTAATAATAAAAGTTTAGGTAATCCTTTTATAATTTATAATGCTTTTTATAGTTTATTTTAAACGCATAGTCAAGCCGTTAAATATGCATTTATATATTATACATAAAATCCATTTGTAAACGTCAAAAAAATTTAAATATTTGTAATACTTAAACAAAATTAAACAAATTTCTGTTAATTTTTGAAAATAAAGTATTTCTTTCCATTTTCGAGTAGAGAATGCAATCCTAAAATACCAAACTTTGTGAAGCAGAATGAAGTAAATTTTTAAAACCAGGAAAAATATGACTAATTTTAAATTCTACAGAAATATGTAGCTAAAAAAAAAGCTGACAACACAGTTGTTTCTGATCACGGCTTAAACACACATACACGCACAAAACTTAATTTAAAATATTTATAATTTTATTTAAATATAATATTTCTTCGTTTATTTAATTCAATCATTTTAACTAAAGCGCACGCGCATAGCCTATTTAATTCGCGCGCGTGTGGCGTTACTAGTGGCGACGGTCGGTACTAACTAAACTAATGTAATTTCACAACTTACATACAACAAATTTCGCTTGTACGATCGGAAAAGCGGTTTAGCTGCGAGGCTTAACGCACCAGGTACCCAGTCGACCGGGCAACGGAGTTCGAGTCCCAGCCACACAGAGTTAATTTTTTACACTTTAAATATTATTCATTTTTTAATTCTACCGCTCACCTGTGATATCATAACACTGCAGTAGTTTACAGCATTTTTTGGGTTGGAGGTGCGATTAATCGTTAACGAATGCGCCTAAGAAAAATATGACCTTAACTAGGTAAAATCTTCAGATACTGAGGGTGAAATTGGTCTAGAGCTTTACCCTTTGAACTTTTAAGTTGAAATTTTAATGGCATCAGTGTCCCATATGTAGAAGTAATTTGATAAAGTTTGGTCAAAATCGGTCCAGTAGTTCTGTAGGTATAAGATGATTCTGAGGCTAATACCGAACATATGTACATACGAACATTACCATTCAGTTTTCTGAGTGTCAGAACGTCAAGATCCGGTGTAAACCGCATATACTCGAATTGGACCGATTACAAAACTTTCCCTTTTAGAGCCATAGCGATATTTACACGATAAAGTAATAAACGACAGGTATTTCTGTTATTGCCTTTTTTCGTAGAAGTAATACAACATCAGTATTTTAGTATTAAGCATTCCGAGAATTCAAGTAAGAGCAGATAAAATGAGAGAACAGAATACGGTGACGGTGATGATGAAGAGGAAAATATCTTTGTAGATGCATTTCTTTCTTTACAGAAAGATCGTACGGAGAAAACGGAAAGAAAGAAAAAGTTAAAATAGAAAGGGAAGAAAAAGGGAAAAAAGAATCGGAATGTTTACAGATATTAGGAACAGAAGAAGCAATAAAACAAATAAACGAAGATGTCAGGATTACGAAAATTAAGAGGAAAACCTTAACCAAAAATATATTCGCTAAAGTAGAATTTTTTTAACTTCGGAAAATATTTTGGGCATTCATTTTTCTGGTTGCAAGATGATCAAACTATCTTCAACGGAACACGTGAAAAAGAACAAGGAAGCTAATGTTTTTGCTAATGAAAGGCGGTTACTTTATACGGATTTGAATACAAAATCGTGGACACCGGTGTTCTTTGGCGGTTTAGTTTCGATTAACCGCACATCTCAGGAACGGTCGACATGAGGCTGCACAAGACTATACTTCTTTCATATCATCCTCGTTCGTACTCTGAAGTAATACCAAACGGTGTTTCCGGAGGCTAAACAGAAAAAGAAAGCGGTCGACGTGAACAGACTTAGATTGTAAAATGAAATTCTGTTATTTGAACTTAAAAACATTTCTTCAGGAACGCTAATGACAACTATAACTACCGACAAATTCTAATTTCGTAGTAAGCGAGATTCAGTCGAAGTCTCTAAGTGAAAATTATGCCGAATTTTATCCAACCACCTCAATATTTTAGAAATAAAGCGGTGATGTGACCAGATAAAGAAATCTATTTTATTAATTTATCAATAACAATTATTTTTGTAGAAAGCACAATAGTTATTTATTTAAATAAATACAGCATTTAGTAAAAATAAATAAATAGCAAGGCCTAGTTTATAGTTTCCTATCGATTAATCGAGAGAATAAACAGAAATAAATTAATCGAGTAAATTTTCACTTACATCTTTTGTGAACTAAATTACGTAAAAAGTTTTATTTCGTAACAAACGCCTATGTAACCACCCCAAAAAAAGGCAATTTATTAATATAAAAAATTCAAGAGTTACTGACGCAAGATTCAAGAAAAAGAAATTTTTCAGATTTCTGAAAAAGATTCAAGAGTTATTAACGCAAGTGTACGAGTGGTATATTACATTTATAAATCTCTGTTATTAAAAATGTTATATGAGGAAGCTATCGTGGCAAGGGGCTGAAGTAGGATCCAAATTATTGTTTACTCTAAATATAATTTTAATGATAAAAACGTCATTTAGTCGAGGGATCAACCAGGTTAAAAATGTTTCCTTACGAATGAGCGTTTTATTATTTTCGAAATTTTTATTTCAAATTTCACATAGTTAAAACGTTATTATTTAAACCTTCTATGACGAATTTGAAATAAAAATATGTCAAGGGTAAAACCGAGAATTACTTAACTGTTGCCAGCTTTTATTCGTATATTTCTCTTACCGTCAAGATACAATGAATTCTTGAAAAGTTTCCTTTACTCGTAAATAATCCATGTTTATCGAAGACAGTTTTCGTTAATACTGAATAGTAAAATGTTTATTAAAGTCTACCTACGCACCTCCCATATCTAAATAATGTTGAAGTATTGATTGTACGTAAACATAATTTATTAGTCTAACATCTGGCAGCTGATGTCTGCAGATCTGTTTTTCTTAATAAAATTCGGTTTAATTGAAGGATTAATGAAAATTTAACTCGTTATTGCCGGATTGCCTAGCAAAAAGTAGCCGCAATTACCTTTAATTAAATATATTAAGTAATTTATTTTAACGAATTGCAACTAAATATTTTTTTTAAATGAATTAAAAAGAAAATGATGTGAATGTAAAAAAAAAATTATTGCCAGCTCTCAGTCAGCCGCAACCGCCAAGTTGCCAGGTGTAAACAGATATGTTATTGTTGATTATTTACGCTAATCGTGTTTTTAAAAAACCTGAAGTTTAATTTTTTCTGTACACGATAGTCGCGTTGCTTTCTTGTTTACAATATGAAACAGCGCGCGCATTGCGTTCCTTCGCTCTCGTTCACACTCATCCGGATTAAAAGTAATTAGTTCAAATAACGGCAACCACTACTTGCGGCCACTTTTTACAGCCAACCTAGTTTTATCGTGTAAAGAAAAAATTTAACAATTTAGTATATAATTGTTTTTGAAAAACAAGATGAGCGCAAATAATTTAAGAATTACGTACCTGTTTACACCTGGGAACTCGGAGGTTGCGGCTGACTGAGAGCTGGCAACATTTTCTTTCAAATGACGGTTAATCCATTAAAAAAAAATATAGTTGCAATTCGTTAAAATAAATTAATTAATATATTTAATTAAAGGTAACTGCGGCTAATTTTTGCTAGGCAACTCGGTAGTAATCATTCGTTTAAATCGATTTTCATATAACAGATACCTGCAGAAATTAGCTGCCTGGTCTTGTACTATATAATAAAGTTACGATACGAACTACCCTCTTTATTTTATTTATTTTTTGCAGCTATAATTTAAATTTATAAACTCATTTATAACATACCGCACATAATCTGACCGATAAACATGATGATCCAGCTCAGTACCTAAATATTTGATTCTAGTTACTCTTATCTAGTATCACATAAATTACGAAAATTAAAAATTTTAATAACGTCTATTAAATTAATAGTTGCAAAAACGAACTCACTGTAACGACCACATTAATATAGAGATTTGTTAATACGTACTTTTGTGAGCCGCCGCTATTAAGACACCAGCAAAATAATAATTTCATTTTCTTACAAAATACTTTCCCGTCTAGCGCTATAGCTTTAGAAGGGAAAATATTGAAATCGGTCCGATTTGGGCATATGCGATTTTCACTCGACCGTGAAGTTTTGACACCTAAGAAACGGAGAAAATAAAAAAAAACCGGATGAAAATTTTCCGGATGATAATGTTCGTATGTACGCGTGTGTGTTCCGTCTTGCACTCCTTGTATCTCCAGAACTACTGGACCGATTTTAAC
This sequence comes from Lycorma delicatula, assembly GCF_047948215.1. Classification (NCBI taxonomy): domain Eukaryota; kingdom Metazoa; phylum Arthropoda; class Insecta; order Hemiptera; family Fulgoridae; genus Lycorma; species Lycorma delicatula. The sequence continues at coordinate 44,950,199 of NC_134456.1, read as the reverse complement.
CAAACTTGGTCAGATTACTTCTATGTATGAGGTATTGATGCCATTAAATTTTCAACTTAAAAGATCGAGAAGGTGATGCTACTGAGCATGATCACCTTCACTAAGGTGATTTAATTTCGCGTAATTACGGTGTTATTTTTTTAAGCGCATTTGTTAACGATTAAAAAATAATAATATAAAATAATTTTTTGCAAAATTACACCTCCACCCCAGAAAATGATCTAAATAAACTAGCGGCTAAGTGATTATACTGCCTCAATAGTATCGCTACTCACCACAAGGAGCGCTAGTGTAGCACTGATGTACAGCTGTTAAAGTCGTCTGATATGTTGTGATATCGCAGGTGAGCGGTAGAATTAAATAAATGAATAATATTTAGTGTAAAAAAGTATTTAAAATGACCGCTAGTACCGCCTCACCCTTCCTTTCCTGTTTAGCCTCCGGGAATCACCGTCAGGTATTAATTCAGATGATGATATAAAAGAGTGTAAGTGATGACCCATCTAAGAAACGGTTGACCGTTTCTGAGATGGGTGGGTAATTGAAGCCCAACCACCAAAGAACACCGGTATCCACGATTTAGTATTCAAATCCGTATAAAACGCATGGTGCAAATTATAATATACGGTATGCGCGCGATCTTTAGAATCATTGAATTAAATAAACAAACAAAAAATTATATTTAAATAAAATGATAAATATTTTTAATTAAGTTGTATGTGTAAGCCGTGAATCAGAAAAAAGCTGCGTGAATGATGGAAAGTCCTGAAACTGTGTTGTCAGCTTTATTCGAGTGAAATTCTTATCGTTTTTTTTTTATTTTTAAATGTCACTTCATAAATTTTGTTTGTGATCGTTCTTTCCCATTATAACAGATATTTCTTGGTTTATCATAATGAAGGTAATGTTTACACGTTGTAAACGTTTTTTTTTTTTAAATTAACCGCTTACTATCACAACGATTTCTTCAAAAATAATTGCTGGAGAAATATTTATCTACACCAGAGGTTCCCAAACTTATTTTTCTCATAGACCACTTTCAAAATTTTGCTGGTTCCGGTGGACCCCCTGCAGCTACATTTCTACCATATTTCCAGTCGACGGAAAATGTGAAGGTTAGATCTAACTATGAAAATTTGCGTTACGGCTGAGTTCTACGAACTAACAGCTTTCGAAAAAAAAGTGAGAATTGATCGGTTAATTTTTGATTGACTGTGCTGTGAGTGGATGTCAAAAAAGTAAAGTTGGCCAATCAAAAAAAATGCTTCCATCCAACTTTACATTTTTGACATCTACTCACAGCACAAGAAAGCAATCAATTCTCACTTATTTTATTCAGAAAACTTCCCATTCAGAGTGGTAAAAAGCAAAAGAATAGTATATTTTTTTGTGTTGCATTTATTCAAATATGTAATAATTACACTATTAATTATAATTGTTATCATATTGCAATGTAATATAATAAAATTGTCGTAATATAATTAAAATTAAACATTAATAACGTAATGTAACTTCTACAATGAAAATCACAAAATAGTTACAATTGCGGACGGCGGCGGCGGCGCTTTGCAAGTCTCGACACGTTCGTTGTACTGAATATGGAATATGCAAGTTTTTACAAGCAACAGTCGCTGAGCTTCCCAAAACATTATCTGCCTAGATTGATACGCAAAGTCAAGCCTACATTTTAGTTCTTCACTATCGAAACCAGATGAATTTTCGTGGACCCCCGCTTACGAATTGTGAACACCCATTTTTTTGTCAAGCCAACGTAGACCCCCATCGAGTCTCCCGTGGACCCCTAGGGGTCCACCTGGACCACTTTGGGAATCAATGATCTAAACAATATAAGGAAATAGTAAGATTAGCTATTATTTAGATAATATTTTATTAATCTTATTGTTTGTTTTCACAGATTTGAAGATATGCTGCAAAATTATTTTTAAAAAAGGCTGTACTTTTCTAAATTTTTCATCGGTTTTGAACAATAATGAAATAAGATTGTATAGGTTAGTAAAGTTAAGTGTCCAAGGATTACAATACGACAAAATTTCGATTTTATGTCATTATAAAATCTGTTATTAAATTACTAATTTATCGATTCAATCAATTTTTGTACGTATATTTTTGTACGATCTTCAATCGTATTTCTGTACGCTATAATTAACCTTCCTGCTGTGTATTGTAAAAATTACTATAATATTATGTAATATGCAATTACGTAAACAAATTCGTACAATAATGACTTTTTTTCTATATAAATTTATAAAATAATACGATTTAACTAATTTTACGGTGATAAGTAATAGAATTATTTTACGGGAAGTTCCTTCCATATTACGTTATTGTTGTAGTCTTAATTTAAATATAATAGCGACATAATTTACTTAATTAAAAGTAATTTAAACGGTGATGATACAATTATGCGCGTTAAATTCAAACAGGAATTCGTGAATAATTAATTGTTTATACTCCGAATGTTGTGAACGACTCGTTAAGAACTTTATGAAAACTTTATTTATTGTAACGTAAAGTTTTGTTTTCGCATTAATTTATTGTTTCCGAGCGAACGCCGCAACGTTACTTATGAATTTTTCATTAATAAATTCTATTGTACACTCGTTATCTTTTTTTGCTTTAGCATAAGCACAATAGAAAACCGTTATGTTTTGTTTATAACATGATGTTTTCTTTACAAAGGCATTCAAATGGTAATATATTTTGCGTTTACCTCGGTGAAAATCGAAAGTTCCTAATTCCACGGGTTCACAGTCGAGACAAAAAGAACAACCCGTAAGAGATGTAGGCGCTCTGCTGGGATTTTGAAACAAAGGGCGGCGCGAGCAGAGGCCATAAAGTAGCGGGAAGGGACCGAAGGGGATTTTATTGACTTCCCTGAAGCAGGAGCCTGGGGAGTCACCACCGCATTAGTGACCTATTTAGCATCCCTGAATTAGGGATGGGGGCCATACCGACATCCTACGAGACCTCTGCTTCAAACCCTGTTACCTCCGCGTAGAAACTCCTTCATCCTCTAACTCTCATCCTATTATCTCAACAAATTAATAATAATAAATATTCCGGCCGGTGATGATCGAATAATTAATACTTTATTTTCTTAATAATTCCAACATCCTCGACATCTATATACAAAAAATTTGATTTTTAACGTAATAAAAAATAATTTTTTTTATTATTATTTGTTTCAAGATATTTGCTCATAACACGCTACCGATTACAGTTTAGCAGCTGATCTTATCTAAATTCAGGCACGTCCCTCCTAAAGAAACGCTATTAACTACGTCAATGATATAACTATAATATTATTATTATTATAGGTAATAATGAATTCAGTCAAGTTAACTAATCTTCCTTTTAAATTGAATTTGTATCAAGCATCTACTACTATTACACAGCGGAATTTTTTTTCCTTATGTACTAAAGAGACTTATATACTAAAGTCTTTGCGCAGTTTTCGATTGAACGTCCTGAATTTTTCTGTGCTGTATATCTTGTCATTTCTTTATAATTTCTTCCCGTAGTAATGCCTACAAGCACAAGCATTCTGATCTTTCTACAACTTCTTACCTTTTTTCCAGTATTTCCTCTATGACCTTTCGCTAAAAAACATTTCTACGAAGTATATGTTCCGACCGATAGTTCTCCCTTTTCTGTTTCATGCACATAAAATTCTGTTCCTATTCAAATCGATTTCATTTTGTCTCTCCATTTAACTTTCTCAAATATATCTCAAAAAAAAAAGCAATATAAAATTAATCAAACGCTTTCTTTCTTTCTGTTGACAATTCAAATCTATATACTACACACACGCACGCGCAAATACTCCACATACCATACACTCTCATATTACAGTCAAAAAATTTGGAAAATGACTTTCTCAATTCAATCAATTTGATTTTGTTGCCAATAATTCTTCACCTTTTATAAAAGTATTTAATCTATAAATATTCTGTCCTCCTCTATGAATCATGAGACCTTGCCGTTGGTGAGGGGGCTTGAGTGCTCAGGGATACAGAGTAGCTGGACCGAAGGTGCAACCATATCGGAGAGGTATCTGTTGAGAGCCAGACTAAGGAATGATTCCTGAAAGAGGGCAGCAGCTCTTTCAGTAGTTGTTAGGGGCGTGAGTCAGGACGACTTAAACGGCCGTATCAACATCACTCAGTCCTCTGAGTACTGCGCAGCTGAAAGCAATGGAAAACTACAGCTGCTTTTTTTCCAAGAAAATGTGGCTCTCTGCATTTTCACATAGCAATAATGGAGGCGCCTTCCTTGGTAAAATATTCCGGAGGTAAAATAGTCCCCCGTTCGGATCTCCGGGTGGGGACTACTAAGGAAGGGGTCACCAGAAAATTAAAAAATAACATTCTACGAGTCGGAGCGTGGAATGTTAGAAGCTTGAAAAAGGTTGGTAGGCTAGAAAATTTAAAAAGGGAAATGGGTAAGACAAATGTGGATATAGTAGGAATTAGTGAGGTTCGGTGGGAAGAAGAAGGCGACTTTTGGTCAGGTGATTTTAGAGTAATTAACTCAGCGTCAAATAATGGGCAGGCAGGAGTAGGTTTCGTGATGAACAAGAAGATAGGGAGGAGAGTGGAGTATTTCAAAACGCATAGCGATAGAATCATTGTAATAAGGATAAAATCAAAACCTAAACCGACAACGATTGTTAACGTCTATATGCCTACAAGCGCCCATGATGATGATGAGGTAGAGTGTGTATACGAAGAGATTGATGAAGCAATTAAACACGTAAAAGGAGATGAAAATTTAATAATAGTTGGAGATTGGAATGCAAGCATTGGAAAAGGCAAGGAAGGAAATATAGTGGGTGAATACGGGCTGGGCAAAAGGAATGAAAGAGGGGACCGACTTATAGAATTTTGCACGAAGTATAATTTAGTAATTGCCAACACCCAATTTAAAAATCATAATAGAAGAATATACACTTGGAAAAAGCCAGGCGATACTGGAAGGTATCAGATAGATTATATCATGGTTAAGCAAAGATTTAGAAATCAACTCGTTGACTGCAAAACTTACCCTGGAGCAGACATTGATAGCGACCATAATTTGGTGATAATGAAATGTAGATTGGGGTTTAAAAACCTGAAGAAAAGGTGTCAGATGAATCGGTGGAATTTAGAGAAGCTTGAGGAAGAGGAGGTAAAGAAGATTTTTGAGGAGGACATCGCAAGAGGTCTGAGTAAAAAAGATAAGATAGAAAATGTAGAAGAAGAATGGGAAAATGTTAAAAAGGAAATTCTTAAATCAGCAGAAGCAAACTTAGGCGGAATAAAGAGAACCGGTAGAAAACCTTGGGTTTCAGACGATATATTGCAGCTGATGGATGAACGTAGAAAATATAAGAATGCTAGTGATGAAGAAAGTAAAAGGAACTATCGGAAATTAAGAAATGCTATAAACAGGAAGTGCAAACTGGTGAAAGAAGAGTGGATTAAAGAAAAGTGTTCAGAAGTGGAAAGAGAAATGAACATTGGTAAAATAGACGGAGCATACAGGAAAGTTAAGGAAAATTTTGGGGTACATAAATTAAAATCTAATAATGTGTTAAACATAGATGGTACACCAATATATAATACGAAAGGTAAAGTCGATAGATGGGTGGAATATATTGAAGAGTTATATGGAGGAAATGAATTAGAAAATGGTGTTATAGAGGAAGAAGAGGAAGTTGAAGAGGATGAAATGGGAGAAACAATACTGAGATCTGAATTTAAGAGAGCATTAAAAGATTTAAATGGCAGAAAGGCTCCTGGAATAGACGGAATACCTGTAGAATTACTGCGCAGTGCAGGTGAGGAAGCGATTGATAGATTATACAAACTGGTGTGTAATATTTATGAAAATGGGGAATTTCCATCAGACTTCAAAAAAAGTGTTATAGTTATGATACCAAAGAAAGCAGGGGCAGATAAATGTGAAGAATACAGAACAATTAGTTTAATTAGTCATGCATCAAAAATCTTAACTAGAATTTTATACAGAAGAATTGAGAGGAGAGTGGAAGAAGTGTTAGGAGAAGACCAATTTGGTTTCAGGAAAAGTATAGGGACAAGGGAAGCAATTTTAGGCTTCAGATTAATAGTAGAAGGAAGATTAAAGAAAAACAAACCAACATACTTGGCGTTTATAGACCTAGAAAAGGCTTTTGATAACGTAGACTGGAATAAAATGTTCAGCATTTTAAAAAAATTAGGGTTCAAATACAGAGATAGAAGAACAATTGCTAACATGTACAGGAACCAAACAGCAACAATAACAATTGAAGAACATAAGAAAGAAGCCCTAATAAGAAAGGGAGTCCGACAAGGATGTTCCCTATCTCCGTTACTTTTTAATCTTTACATGGAACTAGCAGTTAATGATGTTAAAGAACAATTTAGATTCGGAGTAACAGTACAAGGTGAAAAGATAAAGATGCTACGATTTGCTGATGATATAGTAATTCTAGCCGAGAGTAAAAAGGATTTAGAAGAAACAATGAACGGCATAGATGAAGTTCTACGCAAGAACTATCGCATGAAAATAAACAAGAACAAAACAAAAGTAATGAAATGTTGTAGAAATAACAAAGATGGACCGCTGAATGTGAAAATAGGAGGAGAAAAGATTATGGAGGTAGAAGAATTTTGTTATTTGGGAAGTAAAATTACTAAAGATGGACGAAGCAGGAGCGATATAAAATGCCGAATAGCACAAGCTAAACGAGCCTTCAGTAAGAAATATAATTTGTTTACATCAAAAATTAATTTAAATGTCAGGAAAAGATTTTTGAAAGTGTATGTTTGGAGTGTCGCTTTATATGGAAGTAAAACTTGGACAATCGGAGTATCTGAGAAGAAAAGATTAGAAGCTTTTGAAATGTGGTGCTATAGGAGAATGTTAAAAATCAGATGGGTGGATAAAGTGACAAATGAAGAGGTATTGCGGCAAATAGATGAAGAAAGAAGCATTTGGAAAAATATAGTTAAAAGAAGAGACAGACTTATAGGCCACATACTAAGGCATCCTGGAATAGTCACTTTAATATTGGAAGGACAGGTAGAAGGAAAAAATTGTGTAGGCAGGCCACATTTGGAGTATGTAAAACAAATTGTTGGGGATGTAGGATGTAGAGGGTATACTGAAATGAAACGACTAGCACTAGATAGGGAATCTTGGAGAGCTGCATCAAACCAGTCAAATGACTGAAGACAAAAAAAAAAAAAAAAAATATTCTGTTTCTTGCTTTTTCTCTACACTTTGCTTCTAAGGATTTAAACTTAATAAATTATTTAATAACTGTCGCTAAAAGTTTTTTCTTTAGCAACGAAGCTTTTTTCCTATAAACTGTTATCAGTTTCCATTTTACTTTGTTTTCCTCAATCCTGAACTGTTTTCCCAAACTTAACTAAAGAACTAAAATTTGTTCTCGGATTTTTCACACAACACAAATCTTATAACGATTAATTCATCACATAAGCTCGAAGCTTGTGCCGTGGAAAAATAAAACGGAAATATAGCGAATAAAAATGAAAACCGTTCCCTTACCGAAATTCGAACCCAGAACCTTCGGATGAAAGCCGCAGATGCTACCACTCTGCTACGGAGACCGGCATTATTTCTACAAGATCGGATTCTTAACTCTTTCTCATTACTTGTCTCTTTTTTTCTTCACCCGATTACGAATTGATAAATCAAGCGAGGTAGTATCTACCGTACATAAACAATTTTAACTCAAATATTTGCAGTCGTATTACGACTAAAACCAATAAAGATTTCGACTGTGCCGAGTATGTTTCTCTATTTTATAAGAAGAAAAAAAATCTTAAATTAAAAAATATAAGTTTCAATTATCGGTTAATTCCCCTCCCTCAGATATTTTATATTGAATTTTGTATACAATATAAAGTTTATGTTTCATCTAAAATAAGGGCTGTAACAATAACTGAGCAAAAATTTAATATAAATATATCCAACAACTAAATTGATAAACGAAAGAGTTTTCATAAAAAAAATATTTTTATTTATATTTTCATAAGAAATGTATTTTTATATTTAATATTTTTTATTTGGTATTCCTGTGGCATTGAAAATCTAATCAACCAATTAGTTGTAGTTAAAAATGATCAATGTAGTTAAATTTTTTCTTCCTGGTTTCTCACATAACCTAAATGAAGCGCGCGCACATACACACACACACACACACACACACACACACACACACACACACACACACACACACACACAAATTCAAAAAAAGAGAGATTTAAAAAAGTAATCTAAAATTTTACTTACGTAATATCATTTCAATAGCGTTAAAATATTAAATTAGGGTGCAGAGATATCAGAGAGAAAAATCGATTCTATTCTTGAAGCTTTTTTCATCTTCAATCGACTACCGAATCGTGCATAATTTACTTTTTCATTTTTTTACTGCAATATATTAATTAATACCTTAAAATTTCCATATTAGTATATGTTACATAAATCTTTTTGCTGTGTAAATATATATACGTATCTTACACTTCTATTATAGAACAGTTTTTAATTGAATTATTTTAAATTCTGAATCGAAGATCGATAAAATATTTTCTCGGAATGTTTTAATATTATTATCGTCAAGTAGAAATAAGAATAAAATAATTTCACTTATTTAAGTTTATTACTTTGGGATTAATAAATAAATATTTCATTCTGATCGGTGTATTTTATAATACAACGCTTTGCTCGTCCTTCCGGTCTAGCCAGGGGGCTCTGCCCCACGAACCCCCTAGACTGTGTTCATTATTCTTATACTTGTGAGATTTATACTGATAAATAACAAGTTTATCCGATTCATAAAAACTTTCATTGTATTGCAATTTCTTAAGCGCAACAGTTTGGTCAGCACAGGACTCGAAACTTTGAGTGATTTAATGTATGCAGGTTTCAGAATAGTCGGCCTCCACCTTAAAAATAGTAGTAATAGCCGGTTACCCGACCGTCGTACAAAAAAAAAAGTATTTTTCACGATTCTTAGCGATAAACACCACCAGGAGGTAACCTTACTTCACATCTCCTTATTTATTTTATGTTCTTTAGTTAAGTAACCAATCGGAGACAAGAGCAGCCCGTCGCTTTGCACACACACAGTAACTGAGTAACTGTAGTAATAGCTGTGTTAGTTGAATCGATGCGGCACAATATGTATATATATATAACAGAGTTTAGGGAAGTGGGTTGTAGGTTAGGGTAATTATATTGTTTATATGCGACTGGACAAAATGGCAGCCGTTCAAAAGTGGTGAAAACCGGTTTTTAAATTTTGTAGGCCAAGGTAAACTTCCTAGGCGAAAACGTTCTGAATTAAGAGTTAGTAGTACACCGATGGGAATGCCGTTTGTGACATTCGCATCGGTGGCATCCTTGTTGAGGCTTTACTGAAAGATTTCATTGCCGACGTACTGAAGATGACCTCCGGTAACGCCCATAAGCGGTAGGTACGGAGGGGGTGGCTAGGCAACCTAAACCGTCACATGAAGGGTTTTTCTTATGAGATCAGGCTGTAGGCATTTGCAGAACCTATAAGTTAAGCACTTAAATTTTGAATTTCATTAATTAGTTTACTGCAAAAAAAAAGAAGAAAACCCGTTAAAAATGGCCGTTTTTTGCAAAGCCGATATTTATTACAAAAATAACTTTTTTACTACTTTTATTGTTTTCGAAAGCTAGCTCTTGGAATTCCGAATTCAATCAGTGGTTACACAAGAAAATTGGTTTATTAATTTCTGAGATATTGTAATTCTTTTATAAAAAGACTCTTCAGGCAAAATAAATTATTTTGTCTTTTAAGAGTCGTACTGTTGATGCTCTCGTTCGGTGAGAGTTGGACCATGTGTGCTCAGTGGTTTAGAAGAGTGCTCCACCAAAGGCTACTGGAGGAAAACGTGAGGAGGACAGCGAGGATGTCGGTTGAGGACGGCGCTGGACGCCAGTCTTCGGGGGCGGGTGGCGGGAGTGCCTCGGCATTGTCGTCACCTATGCTTCCGTGGGACGCATTCCTGCCATCTGAGGCCGGCATAGCTGTGCGGGATTAAAAATAGTCCACGTGTATAGTGTATATATCTAGTTGTAAATACGGTGTGAATCTGATGCGTATATTTGTATGAATGTCAGGTATGCCTGTGACGCATGTGGTGCTCAGGTTAAGCCTTTACGTCAATTCCAGTACCACGTTGCGTGAGGGAGTGGTTTTTTAGTGAGTCCCACTGTACTGGGCGTTTGGTTTAGGCAAATTTTCCCACTTCCGACGTAAAAAAAGAGCTTTTTCGTGTCCCCTTCAAGTGCAATCTATTCTTAAAGATTTATACTTTCAAACGGTGAAAAGTTTTAGATAAAAAATTAATTTAAAATTTGTTTAAACGTCTTCGAAAAACGAGCGAAAAATAGAGCATGCTCGCACGGTAGTCGTGAAGGGGGGAGCGTTTCGCGGCAGACGCGCACGAAGAAAGCTGAATTCGTAACTTCAAACCGGCAGAGTGAAAAACCTCGCTCTATCTTCGCGAATTTTGGACGAATCGAGACCATTTTTTTTTAACTGGGGTAGCTCGAAAGAATAATAATTATCGACCTAACCTAAGACACAGTCGGCTTTTATATAGTTACCACACTCTTCTAACTTTTTATAAGAACAGGTCAACGTGTATTAATTGGACCGGATATTACATAAACACAACAAACAATGTTTATGTATTCTGTCTGTGGATACACAGATGAATTTTACACACAGGATTATAATTACAGAGTGCACCCATATTCATCAACTACTACATATTACAATGAATTTTTTCATCTACAAAATCGAAAAGTGCGGTAAGTACATAAAAGCCGAATATATCTGAAATAATATGTAAAAATGGTAGCAGCGATAGTTATTATATTTTAATAAATATTTAAAACAATTAACTTAGAAGGATCGCTTTACTCTTATCGAGTAATAAAAAATCATTTGAATGAAATTTTACCCTTAGTATAACAAACATCCGATTAGAAATTAATGATTTTTTTTATCGAAGATCGATTAACCGCATAAGCTCAAAAGCTTGTGCTGTAAAAAAATGAAATAGAAATTGTATAGCGAATGAAACATCCCGTGCCCTAAACAGGATTCGACCCGGAACCTACCATGAAAGGCCTACATGCTACCGTTTCGCCACTGAAATCAGAGATGTTAATTTAACGTTATTTTTATTTTTAAACTGAATACAAAATAGTTTTCAACCCGCTTTTGAAAATTAATAGATAATTATAATAACAAAATTGCGTACACCTATATCGATGGACCGAGCGAATGACAAATTCTGCCGTTATCGGTTTACTAATGTTTAAAAAATAAACAAATAAAATATATAAATTGAATCTGATATGAATTATCACGCAAAGAAAAACATTTGAAAAGCTGTTTGCACTACTCCGGATCCCTTAATGGGCGTTACCAGAGCACATCGGCAAACAGTGCTACCTCGATCGATAAACATAATATACCTCCATTTACCGGCTAGGTATCATTCAGGATGTCGGCGATGGAAATGTTTCGACAGGTATTTACATCAGAGATATTTGATTTAGCCTTCGCTAACGATTTCTTCAGATATCCTTCTTTTTTACCTGACAAGCAACTATTTAACCCGATGACGGAGACGGTGACAGCGTGCAGCAGGCACGAAGAAAGTGATAGCTATATTATAATGATACTTTTTCATGTCGAGTCGTATAGCTATTAGAATTACGATAAATCTCATACCTGATGGTCATATCCGCTTCGGTTCCGTCTGTCAGCTGATGAGCTGTGCGTCTGCGGGGAGGTCCAGTCAAATGAACACCTGATCTTGACTGCCCTGCTCTTGGTGGGTGGGGGGGGGGAGCGACAGACCGGGCCACCCTGGAACTTAGCACTAGCCCTAGGAATAAAGCAACCGGCTGGAACTGCCGGTTGCTTTGTTCAACCGGCATCCGTAGTTTGCTTAAGGGAAAGTCTCTTACCCATTGCCGTGGGAAGCTAACCCTAGTATGGCTGACCACCAGCTGATTATTATGAATCCAAGCGCTATAAAATGGTGGAGAGGTACTTGCCGGAATTCAGCGACCTAGGCGTGGCAGCGAATTGCTGCCTAGACTAAGTAAATTTTACTTTATGGATGTTAGTAGTTGACGGGGTGCGCCTACCCATTTTAGTAAATATGACAAGTAAGCGGTTGGGACATGTAAGCCGGTGGTATATGACACTGCGCTTAGTCCGCTCTCGCTGTTAGGTAAGCTCTAGGAGCTATTTAGGACACTGGCCGCTAAACTGTTTCGAGGGCTCAGTAATCGTTTGCGGCACAGACATTGAGTCTTATGCTTTAGGGCGACCGAAAGAGGTGATGGCGGGAGAAATGCCAAGAAAACCTATACCTGATGGTAATTTTCATTCAGCACGGTATTCCAATTCTGATTTACAATGTGGCCTGCCGGCTGTAGGCAGATGACAGATATTACATTGATTCCTTCAACTACCCTCTAAATGTTCACGGCATTAAATATTTGTCATTTAAAATTGTTATTTTAAAATATATATGTATATATACGCAAATTTAATAAGTATAGCTGAAAGCGATGAGGATACAGCCTTCACGAGTCTAAAGGTGAAGCAAGTTATTTTTTCAAAATGTTTCATTTTTAAACGACGGGTAAACGGTTTGTCATTTCTTCTGTGAAAATATAAAAACGTGTTTATGCCTTTTTAATATTTCCATAACGAACATTTTTATTACTAATAAACACGAAGTTAAAATTTGAAAAGGTTATAAAAAGAGGTGGGGAGGAAATAAGTAAAATCAGGAAATATTCGAAACCCTTTTATTCGTTTTTTAAATATATATTTATTACAAACCAAACGTGCGAGTAAGAGAAATATATTAACATTTACTTTTTTAAATTTTACGATTGTCTTTTCTAATTCATAAAAATAATCCTACACTAATTATTATTACATTAAAAAAAAAAAAAACAAACGAAATTATACAAAAATATTCATTTTTATATATCATGTGGACATTTAAAGATGAGAAGAAAAATAAAATAAGAAAGAGACGGCGTTACAAATGGTAAAAGGATAGCAACTGATGTTCCTTATCACCTGGTTGAGTGGAAGAAGAAGGCAATAAAGCAGCGACCCACTGTTAGCGCCGCAGGCGCAGCTTCTATTCTTATCTCGACCCTCTCTTACAACTGCTGGTAAGTATGTCATAACCCTTTACTAAACTCCAAATCTGGTTATTTGGATTTACCCTAATGTTACATGCGTATGATATTTTATTCTTTCCTATGCATAACGCATATTTTTTTTTTTCTAACACTAAAAGCATTGCTCTTCATAAACTTCATAGCGGTCGCATTATATACAGTGATCACATTAGCATAAAATATGAATACGAGTATATATGTAAATATACTGCAGAGCTTAGCAAATTCGATCTTCATTGATGATCTTCCAATAGTAATAATAATATAATTTATGACTGATGGAAAAAATTATTTTGCAGTTTCTTCACTACATTGATTCGAGGTTTGTAATTTACGTTAATGTTATCTATATAATATTATTTGTGTAATTGTGTTTTACTTTTTCTTTTTTTTTGGCCATATTAGTTATTGTAATCATTATAAATAAAGAACAAAGAATTTTATAAACAAAGAATATTTTGTATGACCTTCTTCGATTCGGAAAATCTAAAATCAAACATTCAAGTATTTTCATCCAAACAAAACATATCAAGGTCACTCATTCCACCCTCTTCGCCACCCAATTCTGGCGGAGTATGGGAAAGCGTGCCATCTACGCCATTTTGAACTAGATGAGTAAAATGAGTAAAACATAGAGTAATAATAATAAAGTTTGTGAAGAATAGAAGAAATTCTGTTAACAATTATCAATATATTTGCTACATGTCAAAAATGAATACAATCGTTTTAAGTTGCATACACATCAGATGAACCGAGCCTGTAATATAACGGCATTCTTCTCGTGTGTAACGGTCTTATGAGCTTTGAATAATGCTTGTAACAACTACTTGTTGGCGGTTCACTGCGATTTATCGCCTGTCAATTTTTTCAATGAACACAAAGAGATTTTTAGTGTTAATTAGGACGTATTACGAGAGTATCGATCATCCACCTAATATGAACGGGTCGAAAGAGTTTTGTTTTGCATTTAATATAAATTTATAGATGTCACTAATGTTAAATATTAACCGTCGTACATTATTGTTGTAAGTTATTTTTCAAATGTATTTACGAGAGGTTATCTCTAAAGTAAAGAGCGTTTCATTGTAAAAAAATTTATACTTAAAACTTAATAAATATTTTTTATTAATCTCTATAAATCTCCACATGAATTAAAGACATTTATCGTAGCGTTACACCAACTTCAATTTACCCTTGTCGTATTCATCTGCCGCCAATCCATTTAGCATCTGATTAACAGATTTTTCAATTGTAAATTATTTCACGCTCAAAAATTATTTCAATTTCTCAAAAATTCTTTCAATTTCTCAAAAAAACTGTCAGAAGAAGCAAAGTACGGACTATATGGTGGATGATCGTAAATTTCCCATCCAAATGTTCTCAGTAAATCACGTATCGGACCCGCAACTTGTGGACGCCCTTTATCGTGCAGCAGGAAGACGCCGTCGGTCAGCCTCCCACGTCGCTGATTTTTAATGGCGCACCGCAACTTACGTAGAGTTTCGCAATAGGCTTCTGCATTTATCGTCATTCCATGTGGCATGAAATCAATCGGTAGTATGCCAGACCGATGAAATTATATTACTGGAAAAACGGGATACTTTTTATGCGTAATTTGCTCTTTCAAATTCTCTTCAAATAGTTTGAAACGATTAACAATATAGATACGAACGACGAATAAAATAACGTAAAAAACTTAAACGTTTCAATAATATACTCGGTAAAATATAGCTGTTCAAAAAAAATATTTCTTTTGAAACGCATAGTACGGTTAATTTATTAATCTGAAATTCATTTATTTAGCAATTGAGTATTTAATATTTAATGTAGATCGAATAATTAATAAAACCTTTCTCTGCATATTTTTTCCGGTATTAATCATTTATTTCTCTGCATAATCGAGACTGAATTAGAAAGCCGGTAAATTCATTATTATAACGTAATTACTTTGAAATGTTTCACTGACGGTAATTACTGATAAACATTAATTCAATTATGCGACCGCACTGTAAAGAGACAAAGTTGTGCAAGTTCAGTTTACAGAAACTATAGTTACGGAGAAACTTGTGGGAGCGAACCGGTGAATAACTGAAGCTTAGTTCGGGACTTAGTTTAATACGTAACTATCAACAGTTAGCCTATCATTGCATCAATTAGCAAGTATATGAAATATAAAAAGCAGATACACTATTCTACCGTTAAACCAATTAACCGCTAATCTGTAAATAACTTACATTTCGTTTATACTCGCAAAATGTTTATAAATTTAACGTTTGCAGATTTGCTTATTAACTACCGATCTGTTATATTTTTTTGTAAAATGTATCGGATTAAAACACATTTTTTAATAAAAAAACTAACTTAAGGAAACATTTTTGTAAACGTTTTCACAATCTTTATTGTTTTGTAATACCACTGTATTTAGCTAAGGCTAAATAATAAATATTTGTTGTTCAAAGCTTACTCACAATTTAAATTAAAGGTGGATGAACTACATAGTTCATCCTTTTATGCAGTTCTTTAAATTTAAATACGCCGGCGTTTAATAACTCTATGGATTCAAATCTAAAGAAATTTTATATATGTTGTGATTGAAACTTGTCGCTGTCGGCAAACTTAAGTGACTTATTATTTAGACGTTGGAGTTGACACCTCAGAAGAATAAAACTAATTTTAATCGGTTTACAGCATGAAAGAAGTCGATTATAATCCTGCTTTAAAGAGAATCTGTTAGGTGGGGATTTTATTCATACATTAACAATAATGTATCTTTGCGTGTACCATTACGTAATTTCAACCGCACCGGATGTGAAGGTAAATAATCTGTTACTCGATTTACAGATATCTCAATAACCGATATTAATAAATACGCAAACATCTACACTCTACCAAGATTTAATTTATCATCTGTGCGGTAAAATTAAATTAATTAGATATGTACACAAATTAAAATACTACATATTCTACTTGCATATTAAAACTTATTCAGATGAGATTCGGAGAAATATCTGCAGTTTAGTAGAATTCATAAGCAGAAAAGCGAGAAAACGAAAAGGTGTTAAGCGAAAATGTTGGATGAGTTCACTTATAATATTAGACAATAAGATTCCAGGCGGTTCTGGAAGCCAGTCCATCGTTTCAGGTGTAAAGTCTTTCGATATAATATTGTTTTAGGTAGGTAATAACATTCAAATAATCTTCTCAACCCAATTGTATCCTGTGGAAAACCTTTTGTAGTTAATGAAATTTTAGATGCTTTTTTCTATAATCAAAGTTAATTAGTGTAATTAAAAATAGTAAATAATAATAATAAGGGTCTTGTGGAGGACCAGATTCGGAACGAGTTTTTTAACTTTTTTGTACGAAGTAAAGGAAGTATAGTGAACGCGAAAAATTTCGGTTTTCAGATTTCAACGGAAATATTCATTTTGACCACATCTGAATTCATTTTGACTAGTTTCGGCGTGACGTATGTATGTATCTTGCATAACTCAAAAACAATTAGCCATAGGATGTTGAAATTTTGGATCTAGGACTGCTGTAACATCTAGTTGTGCACCTTCCCTTTTGATTGCAATCGACTGGACCAAAAACGCCCAAGAACTATAAAAAAATTGCATTTTGGACATTTTTCTTAACTTCAGTAATAAGCCCTCATTGAGGCCTTTCAACGATATATCAGAAGTGGTACTTATTTTCGTTGGTTCCAGAGTTATAGCAAAATAGAATTTTAATTAATGAAATATTTATTTGGATCTTATAAGAAGAAAACACATCGGTTAGAATCCGACTTCATCTCGTTATTTTTTAATTTCAATATATTGATCTATTATTAATTGTTAACCTCTGATTGTAAAAAAATTACAATAAATAATAATTCAATGATACCAATAAAAAAAAAGATATGAAAAAATATCAAAAGTTATTAATGAAATAAAATTTTATGTACTTTTCATTTAAAAAAAAAAACGTGTATGTAATTTAATAGGAAGGAAGTCATGTGGGCAGATTTAAAAAAAAAAATGTTCCAATGGATTTCTGTCAAAAGTTGTTGGAGATATATATATATATATACAGCGACTATCAAAAAGAATGAACCGATTTCAAAATCATACATCTCTGCAATATGCATGGTCATCAAGTGAAATTTTCCTAATTTGAAAGTGTGCGTCTTGGAGTTTCAAATACCGGTCACCAGATTGCCCAAACGTATGCTAACATCAGTCGTAAACAACATGACACCTATGCAACAGAAAGCGTGTTTAACTATAAAATTTAGCAAGAAACCGTAATAACGATTCAACGTGCGTACGTCAACGTTGCTGGATTGATCCACTATAGGAGGATAGGAACATTCGTCGCTGGCATAAACAATTTGAAGAATCCGGATCCTTATGTAAAGGGAAGAGTCCAGGGCGACCGCATACTTCAGAGGAAAATGTACAATGAATTCAAGAGGCTTTTCAGCGAAGCTCGAAAAACTCCATTCGTCGTATTTATTAGCCGAGAACTGGCGATTTCTCGTACGACTGTTTGATGTGTGTTACGACGCTTGCTTTTCAGGCAGATTTGATTGTAACCGGTACAAGCCTTCATGTAAGTGACAAAAGAAAACGTAAAGATTTCTATGATATAATCTTAGTTATATGGAAGATAGGTTGTTACCGCGGTTAATTTTTAATGATCATCAACATTTTATTTAAGGGGCAATATTTCACGTCACGTTGTTCGCGTTTTGAGATTCGCATTAGATTGACGAGTGAGACTCACCGCACTCTTTTTATGCGTTTTGTTTACAAGAAACTAAAGCTTGAAAAACGGTGATATAATGAGCAACAAATTCATGTAATGCAAGATCTAAACATTTTAAGCTATAGTCTTTACATCGAGGTTCTCATTGGACCTATTTTTTTAAAAAAAGAATGACTGAAGTAGTTTGTTTTGAATTTTTTCTATAGCATAATTTACAATAATAATAGGTTCGGTAAGAAAATAATTAGTTTAATTATGCAGATTATAGTTTAGTTTTGCGCGCAGATCTACAGTTGGATATGGATCTCAAGTTCCGGATACAAGAGGAACGGACTGGACTGTTTTTTTTCCAATAAAAAGGAAAATAGTTAAAATTAAAAGGACAAGAGATAATTAATGAACAAATAAGCACCGGATGCGATGTAATATTTAAAAATTAAACGTTTTTAAAATAGAGAATCATACGGATTACATTCAAGATATTGTATAACCGTTAGTGGGAGATACAAAGGAGAAGAGGCCATGACTGTACAGACGAGGAGTGGGAAGTACTTAATATTACTATTTATTCAACGATCCCAACTCAGGAATACTCTGTGCTAAACATAGTTTTGAGTATTGAGGTACTCCGAAACGCTTCATCTACGAATGTTACAGCGCTAATGCCAGGAAGGGCTAACAATCAAATAAATTATGATAATCCAAGAGGAAACATGAAATATTGTGAAAATTAAAAAAAAAGGATTGTCTATCACGTGACGCACATGCTTGTATCTTGAATCAGAATTACATCTTACCAATTAACCTTAACTTACAATACATGTAAGTTGTGATGAAATATATAGAAAAATACTATTTGCGTGACAAAAAAAGATTGCCTTTGAAGGTTACACAATACACTAATTGATTATATATATATTATATATATAATATATATATAGTATATATATATATATATATATATATATATATATATATATATATATATATATATATATATATATACTGTTAACAGGACTATGGGGAACATTTCTTATCAAGAGCACAAAAAAAGTTTTCCGCTGGCACAAATCGTTTTTGGAAGGCCGAGAATACGTTGAAGATCAACCTCGCTCAGGGAGACCTTCGACTTCAAAATCTGACGAAAACATTGAGCGTATGAGGGTTCTTGTGAGATCAGACCGTTGTTTAACAATAAGGATGATCAGTGAACAGTTACATTTAAACACTTTCACCGTACATCAAATTTTGACAGACGATTTGGACATGCGAAAGGTTTGTGCGAAATTTGTGCCGAAAAACCTCATAACGGAACAGAAAAATCGAAGAAACGTGTGCGTTGATCTTCTCAAGAGGATTGACAATGACCAAGAATTCTTCAATCGTGTGATCACAGGTGATGAATCCTAGATATTTGAGTACGATCATGAAACAAAGCGAAGAGTGGCACACTCCGTCATCTCCTCGACCGAAAAAATGTCAAATGAGCAAATCAAAGATCAAAATCGTGCTGATTTGCTTTTTTGACAGTAGAGGTATCGTACATAAAGAATTTGTTCCTCCAGGACAAACTGTCAACCAAGTGTTTTACAAAGGTGTCCTTGAAAGGCTCAGGAAGAGTGATTCGCGTGAGACTAGACAAATGGATGCTTCATCATAGCAATGCCCCGTGTCACACGGCCATTTCCATCAAGAGTATTGTTGACCTCAAAAAGCATTCCTCCGGTTCCTCAACCCATTATTCACCTGATTTGAGTCATTGTGACTTTTTCGTTTACCCAAAATTGAAACGTGTCTTAAAAGGAACTCTTGAGAACATTCAAAAGATTGTGACCGACCAGTTAAAAGCCCTACCAGTTGAAGCCTTCCAGTGCTGCTACCAGGAGTGGGAACGACTCCGCCGGTGTATAGCTGCCCAAGGGAACTACTTTGAAGGGGATAAAATATTGTTTAAAAAAAAAAACTTTGTTAAATAAAAAGCCAGTCTCATTACCTTTCTCACACACCTCGTAGATTTCATTTGATTAAGGTGTTTTGAACTACAGTTTTAGTTTCGTTAAATACTGTTACTTTTTAAAACAATTACAATTAATAATTTCCTTTTTTTTGTTTTCTATTATTCATTTTGTTAATTATGAAGTTCTACAACTTTTCTTGCGGTTTTCGGACCACGGGTATTGTCTCTATAAAAAGAATGATTTTGTATTCCAACTTTTGTATTAAATATTAAAAACGTTCAACAAAAACAATTATTATTACTGTTATCATTAATGCTATTTTTATTATTATTACTTCATATAAATTCGCCAATATTGACAGGTCGGTAACTAAAAGGTTTGTAAGGTAAAATTCAAAAATAAAGTACGATACTTCTCATGATTCTACCTGAAATATAATTTAAATTCAATTAAAAATTTTACTTTTTTAGATACGTATGGCTAAATAATAATCTCTTAAATTCTATAAATAGATGTATTATATCGGCTTACTTATTGGATACGCTATATTCTTTTGAATGAAGAGACTCTGTACTCTAAGCCAATTTTCGGTAGTGATTGAGTAATTTTTTCATAACCGTGCCTCAATCCGAACACAAGTTTTTCCACATCACTAGATTAATATCCAACCTGTAAAAATTAATAAACATAAGAGAAAATGTTTTTTTTTTGTCTTCAGTCATTTGATTGGTTTCATGCAGCTTTCCTAGATTCCCTATCTAGTGCCAGTCATTTCATTTCTGTATACCCCCTACATCCTTAACAATTTGTTTTACATATCCCAAATGTTGCTGCCTGCACAATTTTTTCCTTCTACCTGTTCCTCCAATATTAAAGTGATTATTCCAGGAAGTCTTAATATGTGGCCTAAAAGTCTGTCTCTTCTTTTCACTATATTTTTCAAAATGCTTCTTTCTTCATCGATTTGCCTCAACACCTCTTCATTTGTCACTTTATCCACCCATCTGATTTTTAACATTCTCCTGTAGCACCGCATTTCAAAAGCTTCTAATATTTTCTTCTCAGGTACTCCGATCGTCCAAGTTTCACTTCCACATAAAACTACGCTCCAAACATAAAATTTCATAAATCTTTTCCTGAAGTTTAAATTAATTTTTGATGAAAGCAAATTATATCAATGACTGAAAACTCATTGCTATAATTTGTGCCTGTGCTATTCGTTTAGCCTGTGTTATTCGGCATTTTATATCGCTTCTGCTTCTTCCATTTTTAGTAATTTTACTTCCCAAATAACAAAATTCTTCTCCCTCTGTAATCTTTTCTCTTCCTATTTTTACATTCAGTGGTCCATCTTCGATATTTCTACTACATTTCATTAGTTTAGTTTTGTTCTTGTTTATTTTCATGCGGTTGTTCTTGCGTAGGACTTCATCCATGCCTTTCATTGTTTCTTCTAAATCTATTTTACTCTCAGTTAGAATTACGATATCATCAGAAATTCGTAGCATCTTTATCTTTTCACCTTGTGCTGTTACTCCGGATCTAAATTGTTCTTTAACAACATTAACGGCTATTAAACAGTAATGGTGATAGGGAACATCCTTGTCGGACTTCCTTTTTTATTACGGGTTCTTTCTTATGTTCTTCAATTATTACTGTTGCTGTTTGGTTCCTGTAAATCTTAGAAACTGTTTTTCCATTTCTATATTTGAACCCTAACTTTTTTTAAATGTTGAACATTTTACTCCAGTCTACATTATCGAAAGCCTTTTCTAGGCCTATAAATATCCCGTATGTTGGTATGTTTTTCTTTATTCTTCCTTCTACAATTAATCTGAGCGCTTAAATTGCTTCCCTTGTCCCTATACTTTTCCCGAAACCAAATTGGTGTTCTCCTTACACTTCTACCACTCTCCTCTCAATTCTTCTGTACAGAATTCTAGTTAAGATTTTTCATGCATGACTAGTTAAGATAACTGTTCTATATTCTTCACATTTATCTGCTCCTGCTTTCTTTGGTATCATAACAGAAAAGTACAGAATTAAAAAAAAACCTGATTGATCTAGCGTTCCTCCAAGTCGGGTGAAAAGAAAAAGACTAAGATGTAATAATATAATATATTATGTATAATATAAATTCAAATCATTTAAATCGTTGTAATATATAATATGAAAATCTATATGACAAATTGCTGAATTTATATATTACAAATAACCCAACGTTTTAATTTAATTATAATAAAATATCTATCAACGGATAATTATTCTTAATTGGTTTTTAACTTCGCATGAATTCAGTCGACCTCAGTTTGCGCATCACTATCAAAATTTATGTAATTCGTCTACACTGCATATAATTTATAATAAAGTAATTTTCACAGTGGCATTTATTTTTATTTTTGACCATAAAATAAATTAAGAACGGACCACCTGTGCGCCGGGCGGCTGCGCGAGCGATTATCTTGCGCTTTCTTTGTTCTTTTACTCGTTCTTTCCCAGAGTCTGTTCTAACGTACTTTTAAATAATTCGATAAATAAAAAATTCTTTTCTTTACTGCTAAATATTAACTAACAATCATTTTCTTTCATTAATAAAATTTGAATAATGATTATATATATATATATAAATAATTAGTTTAAATATTTATTATACAGTTGTTGGTTCAACTTTTTTCGCTATATGGTAGCGCTTAACAACTGCTGGGCGAAGCCGGCCAGCGCACCTCGTGGTCCGCTCTAAGCCAATAGCAGCTAAAATAATAATGTGAGCACACACAACAAACAAACGAACGCATCATGTGTTTTTATTGGAAATTTATAAAAAAATCTATTAGATTAATCGTGTAACACTAAAAAATTATTACTTTTTACTGCAGATATTTTTGCTAGGTCATTTTGCGGTAATCATTAAAATAAAGATAACGTTAAAAATTATAATAGTTAACAAAAACTATTACCTTGTAAAAAGCTTATTTCACGAGAGCAAAAAAATTCTTTCGTAAACCATTCGTGACCAGCGTTCTTGCTAGAGGGTGAGACCCGGAAGTAAATGTTTCAAAAGTTTATAAAACTAATTCCTAGAAAAACTAGTAATAATAAACAAGATAGGGCTTTAATTTTTCATAAAAAAAAGTGCTATATAATGTAAGTTTCTGCATTTTTTCTTAAAAACCAAGCCGTGAATAAATGTAAACACAGGTATTTCAGTTCAGGAGTCGAGTTTGGATACTCATACTGTGAGGACGTCTTATTATTGCTCCGCGTTTTGTCGCTTTTTTGATAGGTTTTTTCGGTATTTTCATTGATTTGTTAATTGGATGTTAAAGTGTTATCGTTAATGGACTAGATCTGAAAATTTCAAGAGTTTTGGACACGGAATTACTTTTTTATTAGTGTTTTTTTAGTTTTCAAACTATTCAGTGAATTTTTAGTGAATTAAAATAGCTATAATTTACTTTTTATAAGGTGTTGAAGTGATTTAAGTTATTAATAGTGAAGAAGTATAAACTGAGTTTACATACAATTCAGAAGAGTGAGTAGAAGATACTTTTTTGTGTTTCATTATATACTATTGAGGTTATAATAGTATAATATTATAATATTTCTTAGCGAAATTTTTCTAAGTTAATATACAGGCTCATACAGGCGTGTTTATTGTAGTAAACAAGGACTTGTAATTATTCTCTCGTATTACCGTCGTACTAGTAGAGATTTTTTCTAAGTTCTCAGAGCTGTTTTAATAGGGAATTACATTTCTACTAATATCTCGAGAACTACCCACTCGATTTCCTTCCTACCTGGACATAAATTCGTCCCAAAACCTTCCTTAACCCCCTACCACCACGACCCCCCCCCCAAATTTTTTTACCCCATTTTCGGTCACATACGTTTTTCTTACCCCCTCAACCCCCTCCCCCGAGTGGGTACTCGTAGAACTTGGGACGGCCCCCTGAGTACAGTACTATATCATGCGAAGACGCGGTTCACTCCCTATGGATGGGACATCCGCCCAAAGTAGCAGCAGCATGACAAAATCGGCGACGGTCAAGAAAACCGATCTAAAAGGGAAGAAGAGGCTCCGTCAAGGATCTTCCGAGGAGGAAGAAGAGGCACCCGATACAGTGAGCAGTCTAGCATACCGATTGGGTCTGATACTGATATCGTTGAAACAGCATTTAGGCCCAGGTTTGAATAAGTACATTGCGACCCATGAACAGGATCTAAGGCGAGTATTCGAGGGACTGAATGCGCTTTCCGAGCTGTCCTCTCCAGACACAAAGACTTCCCAAGCTACACAAACGGACCCTATTGCGGGTGACGATTACATGGAGTATATTTTGACCAGCGATTTGAGTGATGAAGAACTCATTGAGCTCCTCCCTAAAAGGTGGCCTAACTCACTTAGGGGCAAGCTAAAGTTGGTTACTGACCGTCCACCTGAAGTCAAAGACACTTGTACTCTTAAGAGATTTAAGGAGAGTAGGTGAGCAGGATACAGGTAACAAGCTCGCAGCTGGTGACATCATAAAAGACGAAATAACTCTAATAGGAGACCAAACCGTTGAAGAAAAGAAGAAGAAATTTAAGATACATTATGACTCGGGAGCCCCGGAAAAGGAAACCCTTTCTTGTTTATTGAAGGCGTTCAAAAAGATAGCTATAGAGTCACCAAATTCAGCGTGCATACTGCCCGAAGGCAGTATGGGAAATTTTGCCAAGAAGATCATATCCTATATCTTCAGAGCAAGGGAAACACCTGTATATGTGTTAACTCTCCAAGGGGATGGTGGGACCAGGCACATCGGTAATAATCAAATCCCGATAAAGAAGGCTACTCCACCGGCGGAGCAAAGCCGAACAGTGATTGTTAAGGCGGAAGGAAAAACGTACGCGGAGCTCCTCCGGTCCATGAAGGATGCTGTCACCAGCGAGGAGGCAAATAACGTCATCTCATTGCGAAAGGGCCGTAACGAGGAGCTCCACGTTAGGATACAGGGTGCAGAGAAAGCGGAACATTTTACATCTATCCTGAGGGACAAGGCTGCCGACCTTCACGTTGATATAAAAAGCAGAGCTGGAAGGAGAACTGTTGTGCACATCCGAGATGTCGAGCATGACACAACAGAGCAAGAGGTTATGGCTGCCATTATAAAACGCGTGGGTTCTAGCGAGGAAGTCAAGATAACATCCATGAGGAAAGGTTTTGGCGAGACACAAAATATTACGGTCATGACCTCTTATAGAGCGGCATGCAAACTGGTCGAGGAAAGAATAAGAAACGGATGGATTAGTTGCCGGGCGTACATCCGGGAAGATGAAGACAGGTGCTACCGTTGTTGGGGCACGGGCCATAGAAGGCACGAATGTAAGGGCCCAGATAGGCTCGATTTGTGCTTCAACTGCGGTAGCAGAGGTCACAAGATAGCGGATTGTCTTGAACCTAAGCAATGCCTCGATTGTAAGAGCGGTGAACACAGGACTGGAGCATGGCAATGTAAGAAAAAATTGCATGATTAGGACTATGTTAGGGAATGCCAATAAGAGTATTCTCGCTCACGACTTAATTAGTCGTGTTGTTGCAGACAAGAACGTAGACCTCCTTGTGGTCACCGAACCCAATAAATATGAAGCTGCCAAACTTGGATGGACTGTTGATATGTTGGGAGATGTTGCCATTATGGATGTAAGTCATAGTATACAATGGAATTTCAAGTTTAGAGGTAGTGGCGTGGTGTCTGTTGAGACCGAAATAACTCTATTCGTGGGTGTGTACATTTCGCCCAACATTGCGATCGCGGACTTTACTAACTTCATCGACACTTTACAAGATGTGATTACCAATTCAACCAAGAGGATCGTAATGTTGGGTGATTTTAACAGCAAAATGGTGGCGGCTGGCAGTCGACACACCAACAGGAGGGGACCTGGAAACTGCCGGTTGCATCTGCATTAATGACGATACGCCCACGTACGTAGCGAGAGGTCATCGGTCGGTGCTTGACCTCACCATCCTGGACTGTAGGTGGAGGAGGAATCAGTACCAGTGGATGGTTCTCTCAGAAGATATAGCGAGCGATCACCGCGCCACTATCTTGGATCTGAAAGACGTAGATTTCAGGCGTGAAGTGCACTCCCCCCCACCGAGATTCTCATCAGTACAAATAGAGCAAATCGTCAACAGGACTGCAAGTAGACTGTCTGATAGACATCAACAATCACCTGAGGCTTTATCTAATATAATAAATCAGGAAATGGACAGAATGGCAGCTAACAATACAAGGAAGCGCTCCGTATATTGGTGGACTGCTGAAATTGAAGCAATGAGACAAGAGCTCCAGTACCTTAGGAGAAGGAAACAACGTATTCTTAGAAATAACAGAGAAGGGTACCAGGAAATAGCCAATAGATACCTCGAGGCAAGAAGAACGCTCAATAAGGCTATTAAGAGACGTAAAAAGGATTGCTGGATCAGGCTCTGCGAAGAGCTTGACAGCAATCCCTGGAGCCAGGCATATCGTATTGTGACCAAAAAGTTCGGGAGACGTATGCCTATCCTCAATAAGACCAGTGTTGCAAGGGAGGTAGCCAGGTTGTTCCCGCATACAGTGCCTGATATCGTGAGATCCACACCTTGCGACAATAGAAGATTCACCATGGAAGAGCTACAACTTGCGGTGAGGAGTTTTGCAACCAAAAAGAGCCCTGGCCCGGACAAGATTCCCGCGGCAGTGATCAAGGGGCTGGTTCAGAAGGCTCCCTGGGAGATGCTCGAGATTGCCAGCCATGGCATGGAGAACGGAGACTTCCCCGACTGCTGGAAGGAGGCCAGAGTGGTATTCCTACCTAAAGGCACCTCTTCGGAGGAAGATATAACCTATAGACCCCTGAGCCTCCTTAACATGATGGGGAAGCTAGTAGAAAAGATGCTGGCTCGGCGCATCATCAAAGAACTAGAAGAGGGAGCCGGAATCAGTCCTAACCAGTACGGGTTTATGCGGGGGCGATCCACCGTGCAGGCTATCTGCCGAATTTCGGGATGGGCCGACGAGGTGAAGAGAGGCACTTGGCGAACCAGGAGAATTCCACTGATGCTATCACTAGACATACAAAACGCGTTCGGGGCTATTGGTTGGGGTCATATTAATGACGCAATTGCGGCTAGGGGCCTCAGCCCGTACCTGCGTAGGCAAATTGAATGTTACTTGTCCAACAGAGGATGTCTGGTGGAAGCACAGGAAGAAACAGTACATTTTCAAATGCACGGTGGAGTTCCGCAGGGCTCTGTTCTGGGGCCGTTGTTGTGGCTGGTGATTATAGATGAACTCCTTCAGAAGGAGTTTCCTGTCGGCGTTCAGGTGCTGGCTTATGCAGATGACCTTGCGGTCCTCGTAGAGGGAAGGACGGTCTTGGAGGTGCGGGAGAGGGTGTATGCGGCCATCGACACTATACAGGAGTGGTTGAGGTCCAGGGGTCTGCAACTGTCTACGGAAAAATGCCGGTGTATTGCCTTTACGGGTAGAAGAGTGCTAGAACCGTTCAATATTTCCATCAACGGTCATGCTATAGAAGAAGCGAATAACATCAAGTACTTAGGAGTTATCCTCCAGAAAAACGGTAGATACACCGAGCACATAGTCAATGTATGCAACAAGGCAGAAAGGATGATAAAAAGTCTAAACATCATTATGTCATCGCAGAATGCCCCTCGGGCCTCAAAGCGCCGTTTACTGGCGACCACCGTCGTGTCTTCGCTTATGTATGCCGTTCCGGCCTGGTGGCGCTCTATCGCCATCAGGCGCAACAAAGAGAGACTGGCGAGGACGCACAGGTGTGTGCTCCTAGGTGTTGTGTCCGCATACAGGACAGTGTCCTATGCCGCCCTGTGCGTGTTATCGGGTACACCTCCTATTGACCTAATCGCAAAAAAGAGGGTGGAGAGGGCACAAGGCAAGCCAGAACAAGAGGTCAGGGATGCCGTTTATAATATTTGGCAGGAAAGATGGTCGCAGGAAGCTGTGGGTCGATGGACGAGAACCCTCATCCCCAACA
This sequence comes from Lycorma delicatula, assembly GCF_047948215.1. NCBI lineage: Eukaryota > Metazoa > Arthropoda > Insecta > Hemiptera > Fulgoridae > Lycorma > Lycorma delicatula. Next base: position 44,922,150 of record NC_134456.1, on the reverse strand, counting down.
TCAAGCCATGGTTGTCGAGAAGATTTGATGAGGTTGATCATCACCTATCGCAGTTTTTTACAGGACATGGTTCCTTCAATAACTACCTGCACAAAATAGGCAAGAGAGAAGAGCCAATTTGCAACTACTCCAACGAGATAGATGATGCTGAGCACACCTTTTTTGAGTGCAATAGGTGGGACACACTTAGACATAGTAAGGCACTCACAGGTATAACTCCAGAGACAACAATAGACTACATGCTAAGAAGCGAGTCAAACTGGAATAATTTTGCTAGTTTTGTTAGACAAGTTGTTCTACAGAAATACTCCGATGAGAGAAGACAAGGTGTTGACTAGAATAGGACTGGGTGGACAGCCTTGCTGGTGAGGTCCAGCATGCTGCGGTGTGTTGGCACTGATGAGCCACCAAGGACTCCACGGGTAACAGTCAGGCAAGAGCACACTGAATACTGAAGGGACCCGGTACCGCGTCGCGGCGAACTGGGTCTGGCGTGGTGTATTAGTATTGCCCTTTTGGGTCCCCAAGGGGCCAATATTGATAAAGAACTCTCAAAAAGAGCTAACCGGTAGGCCGACCTGCCTTGCCGGTGTATAGCCGGTAGGTGGGGAGGCCTATTTGAGTTTAAAGACACTCACCTGGGCGGCGTAATACCAACAAGTCGGTCCGGCCCAGGGGAGCTGAGAGAAAAAAAAACAAAAAAAAAACAGGTATTTCATTCCACTGAAATTTAATTTAGTATTACCAACAGAAACCATATTTATTTTCTAGTCCATAAACTATGAGACATTTTAATATAGATTAAAAAAAAATCGTATAAAAATTCTGATTAAATATCTAACTTAAAACTTTACTTACTGTTCCCACGGGGCATTTATTTTTATTTAAATAAGAAAACAAACCCGCATAATAACATCATGCGGTACATTACTGTTTGAACTAGGTTTTAATCAAACTATAAAAATCGGAGAATATTTTATAAATCATATATCTATGAAAATACCATGCATTGTATGAAAGATATTAAGTTTCTAAATAGGTCAAACAAGAATTTCATCATAATAAACGAAGATCTGTAGCGTACAGATCACCAAGTGCGACTTTCTTTTTGTTTAATAGTTGATTTCTCTTCTTTAAGTCGGTCTTAACACTTCTTCTTTTACTATTTATTGAAAATAAATAAATAAAATTAAAATTACGTACGTTTTTCTTAAAACTTAACTTCTAACTATGCGTGTAGAAATATTTTACGGCAGCATTTATTATATTTAATTATTGTAAAAGCCGTAATTTTTTTAGTTCTATATGCATCAGTGGTGGCTCGTAGCTAAAATCAGTGGGGGTACTGCTCCAGCAATTTTTTTTCTGGGCCTTTGCACGGCCACGGTAAAAAGTTTTCTGTAAAATAAAAGAACCGAAAACGAAATGAATCAAACAGAAGAGCTGGAAGCAGGATAATAATCTAATTATACACTTTATCACATTCAAGAATGTGGTACGTATTCGATTTAACCGAATAAGTAATAAAATGTCAATACAGATAATATATTTTATATTATTAGATAATAATTTAATAAAATGTCCGCTTAAAAAGACTACAGTCCAACGGTGCTTAATTAAAATTTTTATGTACACAGAAACAAATACATAATCAGTTTCTACTAATTGCCTTCTCTTTCGACCTTCCAGCGTGTTTTTGGACAGATTTGGCAAAGAGCCTTGCTTTCCGCTATCTTCTGATCACTATTAAACAACTAAACCTCTTTCATATTCCGTCCACCGACTAAACTAGAAAAGGGAACAAAAAAAGGAACGTTCCATACACACGCGGAGTAAAAAAAAACAAAAAACTACCTTCCACCAACACGCCAGGGTCGGCCGCTGCGGGAGCGACAGTACTCTTTCTCCCTAGCAGCCTCGCGTGCAGCTTCCTATGTGCGCATGCGCACAACAGCCAAAACCCCACGCCGCTGGAACTGTGAAGCGCACAGTTCCATACAAAGATTGTTGTGTCTTTTTCATAAATTGCGGGATGGCTACTGACATTAGGCTTAAGGATTGGATATTGTACAAGATAAAAAAAAAGAATTAAAGAAAAAAGGAGGACTCATTATACTAAATGCTAGCGATAATAAAAAATGAAAATAGGTGGTGCAGCAGTTCCACTAAGCCTACATATGCGAGCCGCCACTGCAGTGTATATTCAATTTTACGAACGAGAAGATGAACGGATACTCAGCCGAAAAACAAAATAATTGTGGAAAATTATTTATCAATTTAATTTAGCGACTAATTCAACTTAAAATAAATAATACATTTACACGTGTAAAAATGATGGCAGACTTAATGAAGTTTCAAACTGCGTCTGAATATATATAAATAACACCAAACCTCTAATAAAAAAATAACTATTTTATATATATATGTACATATATTCATATATGTACATGAAATTAACTATAAAAATACATTAATTGCTTTGTCTTAAGAGTAATACTGATCACTGTGACAAACGATATTAAGATATTTCCCCCCTTACGATCAAATATCATCAACGTTCCACGAGTTCGGTATGCTATACAAAGAGTGTTGAAAAAGTGCTGCAACCTTATGAAAAAATAAATAAGTTACAATACTAGTTGAAAGTGGTCTTCATTATGCGATTCACACAACTGAATACTACGTTGCATGCTTTTAAACACGTGTTATAACGTTTGTTGAGGAACTGCAGCGACACATCATTCAATTTCACTCTGCAATTCAAGAACGGAGTGGGAATGAGTTTTGTAAGCGGCATCTTTAAGGTATCCCCACAAGAAAAAGTCAGGAGGAGATAAATCAGGAGGGGCCACAACCCCTTTGAAATTACTTGGCCATGAAAACACTGATCCAAGAAAGTCATACTGTTGTCGGCTGTATAATTAATTTTTCTTGAAAAACATAATCCTGTTACAGGATTGTGCAACCATTATCCTGCCGAAACACTGTCCTCCCGAAACCAAATGCATTCTAGCCGGTCTATAGGTATAGTGTAAAAATTGTTGCATCATCTGTATGTAGCATTCATTGTTCACTGTGAAGAATATGCAGCTTGCACATCGATCAACTTTTCTATTATTAGCGCTTTCGGTCGACCACTTTTGGCTGCATGTGCCACATTCCCTGTTTCTTGGAACTTGTCGTACAGCCGCTTAATGGAAGACTTGCTTGGTACATCCGCATCTAACTTTTCCGTGAAGGCATTCTGGGTGTGGGCATAACTGACACATCTAATGTGTCAGGAGACACTTCTCTGCTACATTGTGTAACCCATTTTTCCTCCATTATCCTTAATTAAATATGCAACAAAAGAAGGAAATATTCTTCCGTAAGGTTGCGTCACTTTTTGAACACTCCGTATAACAGTACAATCGCACTGTAAAGAAGACGACAAGAAACGGTTTCGCCTCTCACTTTCTCCGTCAAAGTTATACTAGATGCTTGTTATACCAGAAAATTTATTTGAAGAGTTTTATCTTCTGAAACCACCAAAAGGAAAAAACAACAAAATCTGACTATTTCCACTTTATGGAATTTCAATTTGCAGAATATCTATAGGAAATATGGCAAATCAATCCAACAAATTTTTTCGACTATTTTGCGGTAGTGTAATTTCAGTATTCCAATACGTCATAGATTTTTTTTTGATTAAGTACGTTTAAGAAGAGCGTTTTATCAGTTTTTAGAATTTATTTTTTTTTGGTTTAATATCCGATGCTCGATTTCAATAAGGAAGACATTTTCCAAAAATTTATTTCTGTTCCACGTAATATCAAATCATTTTTTGTACTATGTGTTTTAACCGTACTATTTGCTAAGCAGTGATGAAGTAAAAAAATAATTCTATTAAAAATGCTGTAAATCACGGCTTACTTGCAGAGAAGAATACAGTCATCTCACATTGCGAAACATGAATAAAAAAGTACCATGCCTACATTGCATTTCACGCTTACGTGAAGCTACCGTACTCTTCCCTAACAATAGGAGGAGGTTCTCCGTCCTATTTTAATGGAAATTCCTCCCTTCATAATCCCTGTTGTTAAAATAAGTTCAATGCAAAAATACATAATATTATTGACAACCGAAATAGTCTTTTTTTTTTTTTATAATGAATATTCTGAAACCCACTGCCGGAAAAATTAAAATAAATATTCAAATGACAATTAAAACTCTATTTTTTAAGTCTATTAAAACACAATTTATAGGATAGATAAGAACTATTATTTATAATATAATTTTTTAACTAAGTTATGGAGAATTTACATTGCGAAACCATGAAAACATGCCAGAAAAGAAGTAGATACATGTATTTTTATTACACTGCGTTACAGTAGATATTACTCAAATAAATCAAACTTCTAAGACTGAAAACGCGTAAAAAAATAATTAAGCGCTACATGAGAAGATACACAAACATTTCGTACTACTGCACAGTTAGTCTAAAACCTATTTAAAAATTAAATATTGTACCCGCAATTATGAGATAGAAGCTCACGCAAAAACAAGGTAGGTATCAATTCAGCGACCTGAGATAAATAATCGGAATTCTAGAGGAGATAAATAACAGAACGCTTAGTCACGGGGACTAATCCTTAGGACCGTATGAACGTTGAGATACAGTTCAACTAGAAATCTGATGACGCAGACAACAATCCAAGAATGGCTTAGCCTTCAAATCAGCCGGATTTTAATATAGAAGTCATCGAAAAAGGTTGTAGCAATTAAAAAAAAATCATATCTCCCTATGTAATTGAGATAAGATATTAACCCGAACTGCAAAATAACAAAGATATCAATCAAGTCGTAACTGGCCGTGACCTTGAGCCGATGCGCACGCCTCCACGCCAATATTGGTCAGTGCAATGGCGACAGTTCAGTGGAAAGCACAGTGCGTTTTACCGTCAGCACAGTATAAATCAGTTAACACACCGGGTTGGTCTAGTGGTGAACGCGTCTTCCCAAATCAGCTGATTTGGAAGTCGAGAGTTCCAGCGTTTGAAGTCCTAGTAAAGTCAGTTATTTTTACACGGATTTGAAACTAGATCGTGAATACCGGTGTTCTTTGGTGGTTGGGTATCAATTAACCACACATCTCAGGAATGGGGTCGAACTGAGACTGTACAAGACTACACTTCATTTACACTCATACATATAATCCTCATTCATCCTCTGAAGTATTATCTGAAAGGTAAACCGGAGGCTAAACAGGAAAAAGAAAGAAAGAGTATAAATCAGTTAAAACTGTTCAATGAACTTTACGGCGTTGTTTATAGTAATGATCCTCATGGAAACTGAATTAGACAGTAGGATGGGCAGTTTAAGGAATCTAGAATCGTGGAAGTGAAAAGGTTCCTCGAACGGCACAAAACGTGAAACGAAACGGTTGATCGTATACGCCAAAACTCAGGGCCGACCTAAGATATTCAGCACCCGTGGGCTAATCAAAATAATGCGCTCCTCTTCATAAGAATATACACGGGATGGCTAGCATGAGCGGCGTGACCGGCAACGTAATATAAAAGTGTCAGAACTAGAAAAAGTCAATTTTATCATTACGCTAAACAAAAACAAAAAATTCATACATAATTAAAAGAAACCTATATGAACAAAAAACAAAAGTAACTTATATATTTATTTTCCTAGTTTTTTTCCGAAATTGATTAATAATATCACACCTATTTTAGTTATTAAATAAGTCACTACCTAGGACAAAATACTCAAATTTAATTTGTTCTGTTCCAAAGAAGACCGTAAATAATTTTTTATCTTTTTAGTGCTGAAAAATATCTTTTCGCCGCTGCAATTTGTATGGTAATACTTAAAAAAATGCGCAATGCTGTGGCCACGTTAGGATATGCAGACTCAATTTTTGAGTCAATTACTGTCCTTAAACTAAGTTTCGCAGTAAATATATTTTCTTTATTTTCCAGTAAATATACGTGTTTAAAATAAAGGCATTCTTCAATGAAATTATTTTGTAAATCGTCCATATACATTTCGCACAACTTTGCAGCATTCTTTCTAATTATGTCATTTAAATTTTTTAAATTGTCCAGAAACACAAATTTTGAGTAATGTCATCATACGCACGCTTTTTCTTTTGTACGTTTGCTAGACGTTTATCGATAAAAGTATGATATGCATTTATGCGGAATTCGTTATTGGCATCAAATTTAACTTCTCCCAACGTATTTTCGTCGTAATGTTTTTTCTTTTGCGTATTCGTTTGTACTCATCACATCTGGACAATTTTATACCTTCAGATTTGTAAAGGTTATATGATTATGTATTTCGTGTTGGAGCTCAGAAACCGGAATATCCTTCAGATGGTCGATTACATTTTTTTGTGTTTTCTACTGTTCCAAAATGGTGTTCTTTGAGGTGGTATTTCAAAGTCGGGAACAGGAAAAAGTCGCAGAGACTCAAATCAGGTGAATAAGGTGGTTGAGGAACTACATGAATGTTTTTCATTGCCAAAAACTCATTAATTGAGAGTGCATTGAGTGGATGGTGCATAGTCAATGCAACATCCAGTTGTCTTTGATGTCTGGTCTCACGCGAGCAACTCTTTTCCGCAGTTTTTCAAGAATTTCTCGGTAAACATATTGATTTATAATCTGTCCTGTAGACAAAAACTCCTTATGGACAATGGCATTACTACCTTAGAAACAAACTAGCATGGTTTTGATTTTTGATTTGCTCATTTTGCTTTCATTGCTTTTATGGGACGTGGTGAGTTTGAAGTGTGCCACTCCTTGCTCTGGCGTTTTGTCTCTGGGTCGTACTCAAATATCCAAGATTTCTCACCAGTAACAACATGTTTTTTAGAAAATCAGGATCGGTTTATATTTGCCCCAGAATATCGCGGCACACTTCCACCCTGTTGTTTTTCTGTTCAACAATGAGGTTTTTGGGACCAATTTTGCACATATATTTTTGCGTGTCCAATTCGTTGGTCAAAATTTGATGGACTATGGTACGGTTCAAATACAATTGTTCTGCAATCATTTTGACAGTTAATCGCCGGTCATACCGTATCAAGTCTCTGATTCGTTCAACACTGTCGTCACTTTTTGACGTTAACCGTCTTTCAGAATGTGTATCGTCCACAACCGATTCCCGGCCATCTGAAATTGCTTTAAACCACCTAAAAATTTGGGCTCGTGACAGAGCGTCATCTCCATACGTCCTTTTCAATTTTGAAAATGTTTCAGTAGCAAAGTCTCAGGAATGGTCGAACAAAGACTGTATAAGACTACATATCATTCTCATTCATCCTCTGAATTAATACCTAAAGGTGGTACCGGAGGCTAAACAGAAAAAGAAAGACTAAACGAAGAAGACGTCGTCCCCAAGCCAATTCCCTGTTATCAATATGGCTAGCGTTAAACATTATATTTTTATTACAAACTATTAAATTCTAAAAAACTATATTTCCTAAAAATGTTTCTGTAAAATACTAAATAGTCTCACAAACATGAGGATACAAACGCGACGAGGGTCCAGGAGGCAGAGCCCCATGGCCGGACGGTCGGGCGAGCGGCTAATAACAAATCATAAAAAAAGCAAGCGGTCGAGTTTCTATGTCACGCTTCCTACACCTTGAACCGAGGATATACATTTTGTTTTGAAAATCTTTTTCTAATGCAAACTAAACCTTCCCTACTTTCGCTTGGCTGTTAGCTTAAATGTAAATTCATTTAGTTTTTACCTCATTAATTTAAAGTGACATGTAAATGTACTTTAATGTGTACTAGAAAAAAGGCGCGAAAATGTTACATGATTTATGTTTCATTACACATGATTTTGTTAAATTTTTTTGCCAATTGTGACTAAATAACGTTTATGAATTTAGCGTACTAACAACAAGAAAAACGTTTACAACGAAAAGCTTCAAAATCCTGAGAACATGTTTAGGTGTTTCTTTAGTAGTGTTTTTTAAGACATCTCTAACACCAAAGTTTACCTTTTTTATCCCTAAAACACAAATATAACTTCAGATAAGTACTTATAAACAAAAATTAAATAACAGAAACATTAAAATAACAAAAATATCAAAATTAATTAAAATAATGGCTAAATTTGAACTAACAACTGCTTAATAAATTGCACCGTGTACTATAAACAGTACGTGGTTTACATTAACATTTATTCTATACTTATTTACTTATATAAAATTTCGAAAAACTTATGTTCAAAAAGGTTTTTTAACAAAATGTAAAAAAAATAATAAGTATAATAAACGTTAAAGTAAACAATGTACTGTTTATAGTAACAACACAATTTATTATTTAGTTGTTAATTAAATTTTTCCCCCTAAATGGTAGCTCTTCATTCAAATAAAAATGTCAGCACATATAACTAACAAATCAACGTCCCATGCTTCTTGATATGAAAAAACTAATGGTAATTCAAATATCTATATTTATATAATAATTCCTATTTTAATATAAAATATTAAAATGAAAATCGTTATAATTCTAAAATAAATAACTAAAAATTAAAAAAAAACCTAAAACCAATTAAAACATCTGAGAATTTTTTAATTTCATGTTCTGCAGTAAAAGCAGTGCAGTTTTGAATCATTCTGTATATAAGTTTTTACAGTAAAATACTTTACTATGAACTCGTAAAGTCATGCTATTTATAAATAAATACTATAAACAATTATTATATACTTAAATAATAAAAGTTTAATAAATGAACAAACGAAATTTGAAAATGATGAATTATTCAAACAAATATTAAACAATAATTTTGATTCTTAAACTGGTAATACTGGTTCATACTAATAATCATAGCAACTGAGACCTTCATACTGACTTGACGGATGACGGTAACTTTATTTTATCTTCTGACGATCAATTGTTATGTTATATTTTTATAAAATCCCATTTAGTATAATTAATGATATGTGAAGTAAATAACTATAATGTATAACACATCACTGTTCCTGAGGATGGATTAATAATCCGAAAGCGCTCAAATATTACTATTAAAAATTGTTGGTAAGTGGAAACTATTATATAAATTATTTACAGTTAACATAACTAAACAGTTTGGTATAATAAAAAAATATAAATTTAATTTTTTCCATCAAATGTTTCGTAAGGTATAATTAAAAAAGAAAGAAGTCCTTTTTAGGCTAGGTTAGTGACGAACGATTTTATTTTAATTCAGATCAATCTTCTCGTCACGGCCTAGGTTTCTATTTTGATTAATAATTTTAAATTATCTAAATACATTACTTTCTTTAATAAAAACCTAAGTATTTAGGATTCAGTATTTTCTGTTTGATGTTAACAGGACACTTTTATAAAATTATTTCATTAGTTTATTACTTCAAATTAAACTTCAACCGATCGTATCAATTATGTCGATTATTTATATGTTCACAGAAAGCGGCTTTATCGGTTTACGTCAATAGGTATCAAAATGTTCCGAAAATTAGCGTAAAAACAATTAAAATATTAAAAAGTATATTTTAAATCAAAAGAGGTCGTTATCGAAGACAGAAGATAGATTAAACGGTGAATTAACAACGAGAGGTAAATATAATCGAATCACGTGTGTGCGTTTAAAGTACGACGACAATCAGAGAAAGGTTTGCATACTAAGCGAAGGTAAACAAGAGTAAGTCAAGGCCGATACGTTGTAAAGTGTAGCGAGAGAGGCGACATCGCAACCTCCTCGCCGCTAGTTAACTGCACCTCTTCATCCTCTACTCTTATCTAATAAACTCTTCCGTTCTGTTTACTTCCCCAAATATCGGATTATCTAACTCTCTTGAAACAACCGCTAATGGACTTCACCTGGAAACTAAAATAAAAGGGATTTTCTTTCGACAGAAGAATTTTCTGACGCGAAATATTCTTCTCCCTTTTTTCTTTAAATTCTTCTTTCCTTCGTATTCTCTTTCGTATTTTTGTATTCGTATTTCAACAAACACATTTTATATTTATAAGAAAGTATGTTTGCCGAATAATAATCATAATCGTATGAACTTAACACTTCTGAAGAATATTTAAACGTTATAACAAATAAAATTACAATGAATTGAAAAAGCTTTGCTACAATGTGAACGTAAATATAATTGCCGGTTTTCTATCCTTTGTTTTTCGTTTTCTTTCAATACGAAAAAAAACCATTTCCAGACGTTTCAGATAGTTGAAATCTGACGGTAAGCTTTTTATATATTCAAACAAGCGTATAAAGAAATTAATGAAATGTAAACATTATCTGAGTTAGATGCATGTAGACTTTTAAAATAAAATTTATTTCGTATTAAAAACAATTTTAAGTATAGCCTTATGGTGTATTTTAATAATTAAATAACCCAATACGAAAAAGAAAAGAAATTGGACGATAGGAAAATTTTATTTATAATTTTATTTCGTAAGAATATAAATAGATGAAACTGCTTAGCAACCGCAGTACACCGTATCTATTGCAAACAGCTACAACCAAATAAAAACCGCAGCATACAATGGTATGTTGCGGTATTTGTCTTTAACAGACTGTTAAAAAAAAAAAGAACAAAAGTAGATCGCCAACTTATTTGAATACATGAAGTACTTTTCTTAAAACATGCAGGTGTTAATTTTAATCAAATGATTTCGATAATTTCCCTAATTTTTGTTTTTTAATTTTTGAGAAATTTTCCCAGACGATCTGACGGTAAATTTCTGCACATAAGTTAATGAAATTTATAAATTAAAAAAAAACGAAGATAATCGGGAAATTGTTTAACAGTATTTATTGATGAAATGCTTTCGGGATACAGCATATTATAACAAGCGACGGTCTCTTACCTCAGGTATTAAGTTTAACAACCGCCAGCATTTACGGTTCCGTGCGACGGTAAATCGACCAGAACGTTTTTCCATAGACTTACTGGGAAGTATCTCGCATATCAAACAAAGGTGCTGACAACAATACTGGTCAAATTTCACTTTAATGAAGCTTATGTGACAAATCGTCCTACGTTCCTTTTCGTTTACCGTAACTACGACTAAATTTTAATTATTTTATTTGTTTCTTGTCGATAATAATTCACATAAACTCGAAACTTATTCGTGGGAATATAAGAACTTCGTAAAAAAATCTAAATCTACATTAACATCCGGAAAGGACCGGATTCGAATCCCAGACAGAAGCAGGATTTTTTTACACTCCTGTAAAAAATTTCGAATCCGGTCCTTTCCGGATGATAATAAATCAGCTACCACTCCGCTGATTTAGATGGCGGAATGTAACGTAATGCAAAATGTAAGTATCATTTTATTTTCACTTCTAGAGAACCTCTAGATGGATGTTAATCTTCGTACGTATATGTGTGTGTGTTCGGTGTTGGCTTCTAAATAATCGTATATCTCCAGAACTACTGAACCGATTTTGACCAATCTTGGTCAGATTATTTGTATATATAGGGCATTGATGCCATTAGATTTTCAACTTAAAGGTCAAGGGGGTGAGGCTGAAGAAGAAGTTCACCCTCAGTATCTTTGAGATTTCGCCTAATTAAGGTCATATTTTCTTAGGCACATTTGTTAACGATTAAAAAATAACAATATTACAAAAACGTTTTTTGCAAAACCACACCCCCATCCGAAAAAATGCTGTTGTAGTTGTCGGCTATGTTGTGACGTCATAGGTGAGTGGTTAAATAAATGAATAAAAGATATTAGATAATTTTAAAGTGCAAAAATGTAACTCAGTCTGGCTGGACCTCGAGCTCGATGGCCCGGTTGACTCCATCCATTTTTTAAATGGGGTTTTTGTAATTTATTCGAATTTTAAATAAATTCTAATTATTTGACAATAAAAAATTAATAAAATAAATAATAACATTGATTTAAAAAAGGTAAAAATAAAATAAAAGTAATGTAACTTGTTATTTATTATTATTTATTTTAATATATATATTATTAAAAAGAAATATTTTCTAACTTTTAGAGTGGTGTATTGTTTAAAGTAGATTTTATTTCCTTTCTTTATAATTAAAGTAAATTAAATTAATCTTTTGTTTAGTTTTATTCTCATTCAAAATATGGATGTATAAGACCTTCGCAAAATTCTGTCCAAATAAAAAAGTTGAACGCAAGAAACTCAAACGGGAGAAATTTGCATGTTCATAATGGTAATAGAAAACATTCTGTTTTCTAAAGATATCCCTACCGAGAGTGAGTTAAAGAGGTATTATAAATTACTTTTTCACTAATTTCTCCAACTAATATTCTTGAATTTAAAAGTGAAAATCCTTTAATATTAGCACCAGAATGTTGTAGATTACCAAAATAAAGCGATCGTTTTTCCGTTAAAGATGTTTTCCACTTAAGATATGCGGAAAAAACTTAAGTAACACACTCTACAAAGTAAGAAACTAACAGTGTAGTCTGGTGAAGAGTACGATTAAATTTGCGTAAAATAGAATCGAACTGAGAACCTTTTACTTTAATGAACCGAATTAAAAAATTATTATAAATAATTTTATCTTTTATTTTTCTATTTATTTTTTCTATCTTTTATTTTTGGCTGTCAGAATTCAGCTAGACTTCGGTAAATCTTGTTGCTCCTCGAAACTTTTATTACCATTTTTCCGGGTACGATTACCAAAAACATGAGGTAGTCTTTTCGCGTACTCACAACTGACAATCTGTTTTTATAAAATGACTTTGTTACCAAAACATATCTTTGCAGTGCTAATCTCCCAATAATGAGTTATTGAGAGAAGTGGCGCTAAAATAATATTGTTCCCTTACATAAAAAACCATTCTGTATTAATAAATTGTACGATAATGTTACTTTGTATTCATAAACGTAATTAACAATAATAATAATATACAATTATTTTGTTTAATTTTACTCTAAAACAGAGTATAATATTATACTCGTAATTTCAATCGTTATACATAAATATTCATACATCACTCAAATTAAAGTAATTAGTACACAGTTCATTAAATCAATTTTAAAAATGTATACATACATTTCACATTTTGAATACTTCATAATTACACATAAATGCAAGTCTACTTAATTTAACGAACCAAAAAGTGTTTCATTATTATTATCATTATTATTTATAAAATGATAATATTAACAAAAGTGAGCAATACTTTAAGTGTTTTATCGTTTTACTCGCTAAAAAGCCCTAATTTTTTAAGATAAGAGAAACCACTTAGCGACAAGCCAACAAAATTAAAAAAAGAAAGACTTGGCCCAGATGTTAGTTCTTTCGAAGGCAACCCTTCCCATATATTCCCTACTCTTTTTCTCATTAAACAAGCACACACTTATACTACTTGTAAATACCAAAAAATATAAACACAAGACATCATCATCATTTGCATTACTCAGGATGAGAAATAGTTTCCATTGCTCGCTAACATTCAATACATTTTTGTTAGATTAGACAACCATTTATGTCCTGATGCCATTACATTCCATTAAGAAATGAGCTTAATGTAGTCCTGAGTAAAGCTCGTTGGAAAATATTGATATTACTCTTTTTTTAAATATTTAGTGAAAAAATAGAAAAACGTATATTTAAAGTAAACAAAATCTTGCAACGTATTCACAAAAATTTCTCGTTTCTTATTTAACACTAGTTCCTTTGATAACTATTTAAAAACAATATTAAAAAATATGTTTAATAATAACAAGTATGACCGTTTGGGAGAAGAAAAAGGGAAAAACATGTGCGGTAATATCAAAAAATTACTGATCATCGAATAAAAAATCAGATATGACAGCACATGACTTCCTTGTACGCCTATTAAATTGCATATACTTATTTTTTGCTACACTTGATTTAGTGAGATGTGATCCTCAATTCTTTAATAAAGTGGACAGTTACACAATTGCATTGTGGTGGACACCACGGTGCATCACATTTCTTTGTGTTGTAAGTATCAGCATTTTATATTAGTTTATATATTAATTTTGTTTCACGTCGCTGAAATAGTTATGTGGTGTAAGTGAAAACACAGATCCATAACCATGCACATATCGGTTCGAATCCGACTTAATATAAATATATATTTTTAACTATTTCTTTTTTAAATTTAAATTTAAAAAAAAAATAGTAACCAATAATAATAAATCTCTGTAAAAATTCTTGAATTAAAATAAAAAGTAAATAAAATTTTATTTCACAAATAACTTCTGCTTTTTCATGTTATTTTTTTTTTAATTGTTATTGTTGAATTATTATTTATCGTAAAACGTTTTCTACAATCAGAGGTTAATAATTATTAATAACTCAATACATTTAAATTTTAAAAAAAGAAGAAATTAAATCCAAATATGTTTTGGATTTTGGGCTTTTTTGGAGACTTTTGGTCCAGTCGATTGCAATTAAAGGCGGAAGTGCACAAATAGATGTTATAACAATTCTAAATCCAAAATTTCAACATCCTACAGCTAATCGAGCTAATTGAGTTATGCAATATATATACGTACCTATGTACAGATGTCACGTCGAAACTAGTCAAAATGGATTCAGGGATGGTCAGAATGGATATTTTCGTTGAAATCTGAAAACAGAAATTTTTCGCGATCGCAATATTTCCTTTACTTTGTACAAAGAAGTAAAAATTGACCACCGTGGTTCCAAAGGTGTTATTCCTATCACGCGCATTATTTTTTTTATATGTTGATCCTTTAATGTTAAAAATTTAAAACCAAAGCCTTGAATCGAGAAGATGTATCTAGTTCATTATTCTTCATTGCGTCCCGCCGGCTTTCAAGAGGTGAGACCGTGTCCTTCCATAAAATAAGCTTAGACTAGCGAATATTTCTTGTTGAATACGCCTGCCGTCATTGCGGTGGGTAGACACAAACAGTGAAAGAGGAGTTTTCCATTAGATTTCCAGGTTCACCGATTCCTAATCTAAATGATGCTGTAAGAGTGCTAATTGAGAAATTTAGGGAGACCAGAATCAGTAAAGGTTATGAGCGAAATGGCAGACCAGCAATACTCGATGGAGAGAAACTCCATCGAGTTTTAACAGTTAATATCAAGTTCACCGTTATTATAATGCTTAATTACTCAACCATCCAACTCAAAATGAGGTTCGTTACTAATAACAAATTGCTTTTACTTCCTTGTACGAAATAAAGGAAGTATTGTGATGACGGAATACGAGTGAGTATTTAGGTTTTCACATTTCAACGGAAGTATCCATTTTGACCATTCCTGAAACCATTTTGACTAGTTTCGGCGTGACATCTGTACGTATGTATCTCGCATAACTCAAAAACGATTAGCCGTAGGATGTTGAAATTTTAGATTTACGACTGTTGTAAGATCTAGTTGCGCACCTCCCATTTTGATTACAATTTGACTGAACCAAAAGTTTCCAAAAACCCCAAAATCAATTTTTGGGTGATTTTGGACTTTTTCTTAACTGCAGTAACAATAAGCCCTCATTGAGAAATGTTCAACATATATCACAAGTGGTACTTATTTTCATCGGTTCCAGAGTTATAGCCAAATAAAATTTTATTTAATTAAATATTTGAATCTTACAAGGAGCAGGTACAGCGGTTTGAATCCCACTTCATATGAATATATTTTTTTTACCTTTTTTTTTAATTTAAATATATTGATTTAGTAATAATTATTGACCTCCGATTGTAAAAAAAGTTTTACGATAAATAATAATTCAATAAAACAATAAAAGATAATAAAAAAAATTAAAAGTTATTAGTGAAATAGAATTTTAAGTACTTTTAATTTTAAAAAAAATGTGTATATGTAATTTAATAAGCGTACAAGTAAGGCATATGGTGCCCACATCTATTTTTTTTTTTTTTTTTTTTTTTTTTTTTTTTTATTTAATTTCGGAATCGTGATTGTGATTAAGTCGACTGTTATGCGACGTAGTCCAAACAAGTTCATATGAAAATTGGCCTAACAGAACATCGATATTGGAACTGCACACAAGGCAGTTCATAAAAAGCTCAGTCTCATCCTATATAAGATGAAAGATATTATCGGGTGCGGACTGTGGAAAGTGAATTCACTACTGTGAATGGTTTCAACAGTTTCAATCGGACAATTCTGACCGATATTTTATACATGTTTTCTATACCGATGAGACACGGTTTCATTTATCAGAGTACATGAATACACAGAACTCACTTTTTTAGTCTGCCAACAATAAAGAAGCCGTACACGACCAGAAGATTGGGGTGTGTACTATAATATTCTGGAAAAAAATAATTAGCCCGATATGCTTCGCTAGCAGAAACAATCACTGGTATTTAAGTATAACGACAATACGAAACCGTTTTTTGACCAAGGTAAGAAATTTTAAATACTGTGCAGACAAAATTTGAATCAACAGCGATGAAAAATTAAGCCGTCCATCAGTTTCTTTGAAACTGTACAATGAGTACAAGTTATCAACATGTTTTAAAAGCATTTGCTCTTACCCGTATCGTAAAAAAACATATGTATTAATTAATTTCGTATTTGAGATTTTATCTTACAGTTTTAACATAAACATTATACGTTAAGTACATTTTGTCGGTAACAAAGAATAAAAATACGGTATTCAGTATAATATTTATAGACGTCTATACTCAGATAAAATAACAAAATACTTAATTATTCTTTTTTAAATCAAAAACCAAAAAAATAAGTTTCCTTTACGTACAGGAAAAGGTTTTACGATAACGTCAGACGAATAAATATATATATAAAATAAAGTTTTTAGATTTTCTTCGCGTTAAATATATGATAGAAGGTAATTCGGTAGAAATAATTACAACTGGCTACTTCTCTAAATAATAAACTTCTTTCTACGGCAACTCTACTACGTTGAGCGTTACATTCAGTCCTCGATTCCAACTCAATATAAGTCGGATAGCGTAGAAGGTAAACAGATGCTCATCACGATATCAGTTACGAATGTAAGTATTTGTTTTATCAGCACTAAGGTGCGAAATAACAGAAAGTTGTCTGTTCAATGACGTAAAATAAAAATACGAAAAAAATTACTTACACTGTGAAAGAAAATTGGTCGTAGAATTATTACATCTGTTTATCAAAAATATATATATTTCAAACCCAATCGTTTTAAAAAAAATTAATTTCTGTAAGATCCTAAATATTCTATTTTATATGACTTTTTAATCCGACAAATAATTTTGGTATAATCACCGATCGTTTAACCCGGCATAATTTTACATTTAAGCGTTACGAGAAGACCAATTTGATTTCAGGAAAAGTATAGGGACAAGGGAAGCAATTTTAGCATTCAGATTAATAGTAGGAGATTAAAGAAAAACAAACCAACATATTTGGCATTTATAAACTTAGAAAAGGCATTCGATAACGTAGACTGGAATTAAATGTTGCATTTTAAAAAGCTAAGAGTTGATTTACCGCTGTTCCATACGAATATCTGCTCATTATATATTACTATAACTTAGGGAAGAGAGTAGAGTATTTCAAAACGCATAGCGGTAGAATCATTGTAATAAGGATAAAATCAAAACCTATGATGATGATGAGGTAGTGTGTGTGTACGAAGAGATTGATGAAGCAATTAAACACGTAAAAGGAAATGAAAATTTAATAATAGTTGGAGATTGGAATGCAAGCATTGGAAAAGGCAAGGAAGGAAATATAGTGGGTGAATACGGGCTGGGCAAAAGGAATGAAAGAGGGGACCGACTTATAGAGTTTTGCACGAAGTATAATTTAGTAATTGCCATCACCCAATTTAAAAATCATAATAGACGAATATACATTTGGGAAAAGCCAGGCGATACTGCAAGGTATCAGATAGATTATATCATGGTTAAGCAAAGATTTAGAAATCAACTCGTTGACTCCAAAACTTACCCTGGAGCAGACATTGATAGCGACCATAATTTGGTGATAATGAAATGTTGAGAGAACTGGTAGAAAACCTTGGGTTTCAGACGATATATTGCAGCTGATGGATGAACGTAGAAAATATAAGAATGCTAGTAATGAAGAAAGTAAAAGGAACTATCGGAAATTAAGAAATGCTATAAACAGGAAGTGCAAACTGGCGAAAGAAGAGTGGATTAAAGAAAAGTGTTCAGAAGTGGAAAGAGAAATGAACATTGGTAAAATAGACGGAGCATACAGGAAAGTTAAGGAAAATTTTGGGGTACATAATTTAAAATCTAATAATGTGTTAAACAAAGATGTATGGGTTAAACCAATGTATAATACGAAAGGTAAAGTCGATAGATGGGTGGAATATATTGAAGAGTTATACGGAGGAAATGAATTAGAAAATGGTGTTATATAGGAAGAAGAGGAAGTTGAGGAGGATGAAATGGGAGAAACAATACTGAGATCTGAATTTAAGAGAGCATTAAAAGATTTAAATGGCAGAAAGGCTCCTGGAATAGACGGAATACCTGTAGAATTACTGTGCAGTGCAGGTGAGGAAGCGATTGATAGATTATACAAACTGGTGTGTAATATTTATGAAAAAGGGGAATTTCCGTCAGACTTCAAAAAAAGTTTATAGTCATGATACCAAAGAAAGCAGGGGCAGATAAATGTGAAGAATACATAACAATTAGTTTAACTAGTCATGCATCAAAAATCTTAACTAGAATTCTATACAAAAGAACTGAGAGGAGAGTGGAAGAAATGTTAGGAGAAGACCAATTTGGTTTCAGGAAAAGTATAGGGACAAGGGAAGCAATTTTAGGCCTCAGATTAATAGTAGAAGGAAGATTAAAGAAAAACAAACCAACATACTTGGCGTTTATAGACCTAGAAAAGGCATTCGATAACGTAGAATGGAATAAAATGTTCAGCATTTTAAAAAAATTAGGGTTCAAATACAGAGATAGAAGAACAATTGCTAACATGTACAGGAACCAAACAGCAACAGTAACAATGGAAGAACATAAGAAAGAAGCCGTAATAAGAAAGGGAGTCCGACAAGGATGTTCCCTATCTCCGTTACTTTTTAATCTTTACATGGAACTAGCAGTTAATGATGTTAAAGAACAATTTAGATTCGGACTAACAGTACAAGGTGAAAAGATAAAGATGCTACGATTTGCTGATGATATAGTAATTCTAGGCGAGAGTAAAAAGGATTTAGAAGAAACAATGAACGGCATAGATGAAGTCCTACGCAAGAACTATCGCATGAAAATAAACAAGAACAAAACAAAAGTAATGAAATGTAGTAGAAATAACAAAGATGGACCACTGAATGTGAAAATAGGAGGAGAAAAGATTATGGAGGTAGAAGAATTTTGTTATTTGGGAAGTAGAATTACGAAAGATGGACGAAGCAGGAGCGATATAAAATGCCGAATAGCACAAGCTAAACGAGCCTTCAGTAAGAAATATATTGTTTACACCAAAAATTAATTTAAATGTCAGGAAAAGATTTTTGAAAGTGTATGTTTGGAGTGTCGCTTTATATGGAAGTGAAACTTGGACAATCGGAGTATCTGAGAAGAAAAGATTAGAAGCTTTTGAAATGTGGTGCTATAGGAGAATGTTAAAAATCAGATGGGTGGATAAAGTGACAAATGAAGAGGTATTGCGGCAAATAGATGAAGAAAGAAGCATTTGGAAAAATATAGTTAAAAGAAGAGACAGACTTATAGGCCACATACTAAGGCATCCTGGAATAGTCGCTTTAATATTGGAAGGACAAGTAGAAGGAAAAAATTGTGTAGGCAGGCCACGTTTGGAATATGTAAAACAAATTGTTAGGGATGTAGGATGTAGAGGGTATACTGAAATGAAACGACTAGCACTAGATAGGGAATCTTGGAGAGCTGCATCAAACCAGTCAAATGACTGAAGACAAAAAAATATATATATTACTAAAGTAAAGTGACAGAATAAGCGTACGAATTTATTATTCGGTCATCAACAAGTTTATTTAAATACAAAATGAATTAAAAATATAAGAATAAAAAATGGATAACCTACATTCCACCTGGAAGTAAAGAGTATTTTAAATAAATAAAAACGACTCATTTTAAAACTGTATTCACTTTTGCCGAGCCTATTTACTCCTTTACAATTACACGTTAGAACATGAACCGATCTATTTTGGGTTGATCTATTTTACTATAACCACGCGTACAAAAAACTTCATTCACGTTATTTTCATCGATTTTTTGGGAAACTCGGAGGATAAAATAACAGAAACATCAAATTTTTTTTCAGACAGTTTTTCATAAATTTTAACACACATTTATGTCATTCAACATGTTTTCACCAAAAATCGCTTCAAGAAATTATTTCAATTTCAAATATTATAAAATATTTTGATTTATATTGCACGCGAATTGTCAATAACGGATAGATGCATCATTGTGCAGTTAACAACGTCAACTGTGATATTCCTATGATACTATATAGATAAGGAAAACCTCTAAACTAGAACGCTAATAAACAAACAAGAAGTGTAATCGGTTCACACGACAATATAATTTTATTACAAGTGTAAAAATTGAACGTAAATCATATTTACCAAAATTTAACTTTCTTCCGTTTTCTAGTGTCAATTGTTTGTATTAAGAAATCCTATTTTAAGGAGCGAAGAAGAGCAAGACTGTTTGTTGTTTAGAATCGTCCTTAGGTTAGAGATGTAACTTAATAATGGTTCCCGTCTAGCCAGAATCTAGACTCTCGAGGCTCAATTCAGCCCAGGCGAATTCCGGAGCTAACTCAAGGGCTCCTCGGGGACTCCTGGGGACTATCACATGGTCGCAGAGCTGCCGTCGCTCCCATTCCCGTATTGCCAGGGGGACCGGCGTCCTAGACACCGGCAGAACTTGCTTCGGTTGCCCTTCCTATTTATCCAGAGGGCTCCACCCCCTGAACCCCGCACTCTACGTTATCCTCATGGTTGTGAGAATAATACTGTTAAATAATTATTAGAGTATTCAGGCTTTTTAGAAACCTGAAAAAGAAACTTAATTACAAAAGATAGAATAATAGTGACTACAGTAACTGCAGTACATACAACTTTGACGACGAAAAATTCATAACTTATTTCTTTGCCGTGGTGACAGAATATAATAATGAAGTAAAAGCATTAATCTACTTTTTCCTTAATGAATATCTTTAATTCACAACTTCACCGTTCTTGGGGGCGAAGAAATAAAGAATGTTTTTAATATCTTAATCTTCAAGGGAGCTAGGGCCTAGGTCGATGGCTTAAAAACCTCTATGGGATATACGAATGCATCTTGAAAAATAATCAATCGTTCGTGGGTTATCGCGTGATGCAATACAAACAAAGAAGGAAACTTTATATATATACATTAACGAATAACCGTGATCTGTTAGATCGAGAATGTACCTGATGCATGCAAAGGTTAGCCTTCAACCTATTAACAAACACTCCGTTTGAATTTTGAAAATCTGACAATTGTTTGCAGGGAAATTAAAAGAACACCCCCATTGTACATCCCAAAACAGTGATCATCACAAGAAGTACACCATTGTTAAACATAAATCTTTTAAATTTATTTAATATTATTTTATTTTCGTAAATTTAATTCTACTATTTTTGTAATAATATTCATTCGATTGATTCGAATCGTTCAGTTCAAACAGACTCACAGTTCACAATACGTTAATACAATTCATTAACGTTTGTGCTTCAAAACGGCAATCCCCACTACTATATACATACATATATATATATATATGAGATCTTTCAAGATGAATTATATCTAAAAACCTACTCAGTTATGCCAAGAAATATGTGTAAAAATGTGTTGTGATTAATTGAATAGTTTTTTATTTATCCCGAACAAACAAAAACCCTACTCCCCCATCTATATATATATATATATATATATATATAGATTTATTTGTCTAAGTAATAATAAGTAATAATTTCTGAAAGTATGATTAATTTGCTATAATAAAATATGACTGTACAGTACCCACAAAAACGTACACTTTCGCACATATTTAATGACAGTGAGGTTCTCGTGGACTTTTAATTTCACTTATGTCAGACAGGTCGAGAATAATTACTGTATTAAAATCCTTGTACCGAAGTGCGGTGCGTGAAAATTCAATTAATTTATAAAGCACTAGCAGCAGCACATAAGCAAGATGAATGTATATTCATCGATTTAGATTGACATTTTACTCAGCGGTTCATCAATAGCAGTGGTGTTAGCACGAAGTACAAACGAAATAAATAAGCAGTACACCGTAGCGAACACAACGATGAGGGGGATAGGGAAGGGGAAACTGAATAATGAATGAGGTCTAATTAAGAATGGGCTGCGGGGAGTTGCCTGACAAGATTACAGAGGCTGTCCTGCGGCTAGCTAACTAGATGCCGAGCCGGCTCCCTCCTCTGACCGATCCCTCGCCGAATACTCCCGCCGCTGTCGCCCGTTATTAGTTCAACACGAAATACGAGTGCAAATGTTAAACCGCGATAACACGATGTACTAAATAAAT
The DNA here is from genome assembly GCF_047948215.1 of Lycorma delicatula. Lineage (NCBI taxonomy): Eukaryota > Metazoa > Arthropoda > Insecta > Hemiptera > Fulgoridae > Lycorma > Lycorma delicatula. The sequence goes on along the minus strand of NC_134456.1, from coordinate 44,899,649 downwards.
AATAATGAAACACGTAATAATGCAATATAAATGAACCAAAAACTACCAGTATTCGCACATGCGGTAGACATTTAAGCGTGCATCTGTTACTTTTTAGTGAACGCGTCATGCCCGTTACCGTACAGATAGCATCTTTGCGATAAAATTACACTCGCTTTTTTAGGTAATAACTTTCTAATTAGAATAATGACCGACTCAAAAACCAAACATTTGATACAGTTTTATTATCTCTTCATTCGGAAAAATTTCACAAACATATTCACGATGATGTGAAAAAATTATCGTCATTTTTTAAATTAATATATCACAGTTTTTTTTATAGGTCAAACAGGCAATACATTTCATCATTTCTGCGAGAATTCATCGTAATTATCTTCATTTTACTGCCTTTTAAGAACAGATTGAAAATTACAAAATTATTTGCTTTCCTTAAAATTATGTATTAAGATGATTCTTAAATTACACTTGCTTTTTTCTATGGAAAATTTAAAACCGAAATTTATGGAAAATTTAAATTTAAATTGTAGAGTTAGTAAGACCTTACCGGTTAAATTATATCGTTGGAATTCTTTTTGTTTCTTTACTAATACAATTTTTCGTTCGATTCAAATTAAAAACTAACCTTGCCCTGACAAATTTAAGTTGTATTACTGCCGTTACTCGATGACTTCACAAGTAAGTAACTCCATATTCTTATGTAATAACACATTATAATGGAACGTATCAGAATTGCTACTCCATTAACATACAAAGGAACTACCTCAGCATTTGTCGAATGGATCAACGGAAACCACGGTAAAATCTTGATTAATACACAATTAATAGTAATATAATACAAACCATGAAACAACAGGAAAGTATACACGTGAATATATATAACTACAAAATAATTCACCATTCAGAAGAGGCTAATGTAAATTATTTGAACACACATTATACATAGATCCCAAATAGATAAAGACGAATCAGATATTTGTTCCGGATATCTGGAAATCTCTAGCTATATAAACTAACCAACACAACATCTCATTTAAAAAAAAAGAAACAAAAAAAAAAAAAAACATTTTTAAGACATAAATTCAGTTAAGAATACGTAACGTAAAATTGGATATGAGAATAAAAATATTTCATCGAGACAACAATTTAAACACAACAAAAAACATAAATACTGTTTACACATTCTTCCTTATTGAGTACGGACATTGAAAAAATGTAGTGTTTTATATTATACTGCGAGCGGGTTTTATTGCATTTCATTATGTCCCTGTTTCTGTCAAGGGTCTGACTGTAAAGCACCGGAGAAACAGAGTGCATCAATCAGAGTTACTTCCCCTGAAAGTAATGACGTTCATTACACAGCCGTTTACTTCGTTGAACGTGATGAAAATGCCACTTTTGAAGCTGAAAATCATTTAAATATTGGCGTGCAATTTTCACCAGTCGACTCAGTGAAAATTACTTCATTAGCCACTTTTCCTAAGAAGCCGGGTTTATTTTATTCTTAAAAGAGCGTATTTATTTTTTAAACTATTCATTTCAGAGTAATTTTTCGTTAGGGCAAGTAACCAGAATTAATACATAATACCCCGCTAGACACAATTTCCATACGCGATGCAATAATTATGAAAACATACAATTTAAATAAAGAGTGGCACAGAGATAACTCCCATATTTTGATAATAAATAAAATAAAAAATTTAATAGGTAAACAAAAAATCTGTTTATTATTGAAAAACACATACGATACACTTTTTTTAATTAGATCTTAAAAATTATATCATTTGATTATCGACCGTCACTGTCGAAGCCTTTCTCTAAAGTTATCCAGGAGTATTCTTCGACACATCTTTAGAGGAATCCCAGGGATTTCTTGTCGTGATGTACTGTCTGAGGACTATGTCTAAAATGAAGACCCTGTCTTTTAAGTATCCCTAAAGAAAGAAATCCTTTTGGGTCAAATTTGATAAGAAAACGGGTCACTTCATGTCAAATCTTAAAGAACCTAAACGATTCGGAACAACGGTTCTCTTAAAACTGCGATCGAACCGCTGAGGAAGATCGAACTGCTGAAATCACACATCTTCTGCAACTTCAAGTCCGTTTAATCCAAACCGAAAAACGGTCTGAAACTTCTCTATGCATCGGCTTGAATTTACAGTAGTTGCAACACGTATTCCTCAATGAAATACGGGCCCCAAATGGCAATCTGACCTACTGAACACCAAACAGTAACGCGAGGACTATTCAGTGATTCTTTGTGCGATTTACGATTATTCTCGGCCCAATAATGAAAATTTTCTTCGGTGACGCTACCAGAGAGATAAAAAAGTCACTAAACAGGATAATAGGTTCACGGGGATCTACTGAAGATTTTCGCACAAATTTTAACAATTTATCCCTCGTTTAATTTTTGTGCCGTAACCGTTTTATACTGATGCATTTGGAGGTCTCTACGGAAAATTCTTCTTAAACTCCAACCAAACAGCCGAAAGTGCAGCCACATGTTCACGTGCGGATCGAATTGGAGATCGCTCGATGGATACCTTTACCGCCTGCACGTTTTCTGGTGTTGTAATACTTCCGAGGTCTGCCGGCTTGTTTTCTTTTCAATGTCCATCCAGTTGCACAAAGACTAGTAATCCATCGAAAAATTGTTTTTCTATCCGGAACGGCGGTAGTCGGCCGAGACCGAAGCGTATGCGGAAAGCTGTCTGGGTCGCGATAACAGATTCAATGTTTTTAAAAAACATTAACAACGAAGCCACGATGTTCACCGGTCCAACTCATGGTAGTAACTAAAAATGGCTGGATCGCTGCGAACTAAATATATCTCGACGGATCTGGTATCTTTATCGAAGGCTACACAATAATTTTTTCCAATGTGGAAGTTTTTTGCCCCACCCTACTTATCCATAAAAATAATTGCAAAGGAGACCTAATAAATAACTCTATAAATAATAGTTTTATAACAAATTTAAAAAAAAAATCATACCTTATATTTCAATAATAACTTATAATCAAATAGTTGTCAAAAGTACGAATTTTAAAAATTAACACATTAATAATTTATGCGTTTGATAATCCTTATTTTAACAAATTTAAGTAAATTTTGTGTTATATTTCATAAACGTAATAATTTGTTTAATTCTATATCTGAATAACCAGAGTTTTTCGATTTTTTTTATCCTCAAACTGTTATTGAAATCTTTACATGACAAATAGGCAATTTATACAAACTAAAGAAAATTTTATAAGATAAAATTTAATAATAAACTCAAAAAAATATTAGTTACATAAATTTTCAAACCTCCAGTTCCCTAGTTATTTTTCACGTTGAATTTGTTTCAAAGCAATAGAATGATAAATTAATTATAATTCGATAATTTAGTATCTAAAATGCACAGATAAATGAAGTAATTCTGAACCTTTCTTTTCAGTATGGATACGACATAAAAAAATACACAGGCAATTTTTATAAGTAATTATTTACTTAGATTTAATTTACTAAGCATTTGGCACCGTTGGTATTAATACAATTGTATAAATTAAATTTCCACTAACCAACAATTTAAAAAGTGTAAATTCTAGTACTTTCGGAGTTGTTACTCCATTTTCAGGAATGTTAATTTAAATTCAAATCAATAATCATTTTAAAATTACAGTTTGATTTGTTTAAATTAAGATTATTTATTTGTTTAAATCGATTAAATTAAGATTATTGATTTGTTTAAATCCATTAAATTAAGATTATTGATTTGAATTTAAATGAACAACCTTGAAAATCCCTCAAGATGGAGTAACAGCTCCGAACGTACTAGGATTTAGACTTTATAAATTGTTGGTAAGTAGAAATTTAATTTATACAATTATTTACTTGTCTTCAAAAACAAATATAACTTTTTAAAAATAACATGCAACTAAAATATAGCTCTGCTCTTTTTAAAAATAATTTATTTCTGAAAAAATATATATATAAAACTTCTATAACAAAAATAACAAATATTTTTATAAATATATAAACTCTTTTTCAAATATAACATATAAAAATACATATTTATTTTAATAAATTCACGTTAGTCAACATATTTCTGTACAATACATACAACTGAGAAGCAGAAGGTTTAAAGTCAGAAGCAGACTTAAAGATTGAAAAAGGGCAGAACAGAGTGTAAATGGATTTGCAATGTAGCGCGCTGAAGGGATAAATATTGGAAAGTGCTAAAAGCATTTGTATCGCAACCTGCAGCTAGGGGCCTGAAAAACAATCCTGTAATTTTAAGGGTGTCCTTCTAATACACACACATACACACACACACACACACACACACACACATACACACACACACACACATTCAGAAAATTCTTTTTAAAAAATAAACGTTAAATTTTTGTTACATGATAGTTTAAAAACTTGTAAGTCACATTTTTATTCTAAACACAGGTAATTAATTACTTATTTATATTATTTTTAAAAGACTGATTTTTTTTTATATATACTCATCCAAACATACAGAGGAACGTACCGTTTATTTTGTCAATCTGTCTATAGTTTACGTAGGAGTTTATGCATTTGAGCGCAAAAACAGATATATTTTTAAATTTAATTTTGCATTACAATAAAAAATTAAAATTGAATTCATACATATAACTTTAAACTTTCATTGTAGACTATTACACAATAAATAAAAAATCTTACAAACTGTGCTACAATTTTTACAAGATATAATCAAATAATTGTTAATATATTATTTTTTTTAATAAAAAAAGAACATAAGAAATTCTTTTTAATCAGTTCGGATATAAAGAATATTACCATTAACATTTGTAAAGGCCCACCCTAAGATATTTTATAATCTGCATTATACGATAAAGACCGACTGTGTAAATTAAAACTCAAAAATTAATGAGGGTGGAATCTTTTATAAGTTATTTTAATTTATAAAATTAACAATATAAATACATTTCTACAAAATTAAATTTATTTTAATTCATAAAAATATTGTAATCTTACAATTATATTGTAACGCGGAACTAAGACTCCTATACATAAAAAAAAACTGTTCATATACATAACAAGCTACGGATACACTCGCTACGTAAACAAGAAAAATGATTGTATACAAGACCCCAATAAAGAAAGTTGCATTACACATCTGAAAGCTTCCGAAGTTTCATACGAATTAACCGATGAAAACCACACTAAGAAATTTCGGATTTAATAAAAATTGAATAAAACCGTTCCCGAAATACATTTCCAAAAGTAAAAAAACGAATTGAATAATTTATTCGTTTACCCATTTCATCCCTATATACTTGTATAAAATAAAATTGACGTCAACAACCCTCAATATACATTTATAAATTCGCCGTACATTTAATTTCCCGTGATCATCAAAGTATCAAGAAATGAAAAAAAAACGAATGCTGAAAATTTTATATTTTATAAATACTTCGCCTTAAACAATTCGATAAAATAACTGCTGCATTAAAAACAAATAAATTGACGATAAAGAATTATTTAATAATAGACTTATAAACTTTGAGATAAATTGTTGATCCAACTAGTTAACCGAAATATCTAAAGTTTAAAAAAAAATTACCGACAAAAATATACTATACCGACAAAATTACAAAAAAATTTAGTCTGACGACTAAATTTCCACAAAAGTCAGGTTTTTTCTATTAAAAATAATTTTGGTTATAAAATTTAGAACTAAAGAAAATTAAACTACAAAGAAGAGGGAGAAGAAACAAGAGTTGACCACCTGTAAACCTAAAACAAGGGTATTTTCACTTCCAAAATCTCCTTCCCCTCCTCAACGCCACCCTTAAAATAAGAGCCAACACCCTCTAACCTTTTACTAACCAACAACTTCAGATGTAACTTAACTTTGTAAAGTGTTGCTTGGTTTCTCCCTTCTTGCTGTCAGATTCAGTTACTAACTCTAGATGTCTTCAGCCCCGTCTTCTCGACTTAACTAGAATTATCTTGTACCGGAAAATTAATGGACAACATAATACGAACAATGAAATCTACTGTAAAAACTAAATGTATACTGTTTTTTCTATGTATTAAACTACCCCCCTCACTATCTCTCTCATACAAAAAATTGTCATACGCGTAAGAGAAATTATTCAATAAAATAAATTATGCATAGCGATAATAAAAGCAAAATATAAGACCGCACATCACAACTCAACATTGATGCAGAGAGAAGTCGTAGAATGCAACAATTTTTCGATCCGTGCAATTCGTAATACACCTATTTTGACTATCCCGTCCCAAAAGCAACATTTTGAAGCCGCGTGAAACTGAGATTTTCCTTGTGAACGGAGTTACACGGAAGAAAAAAATAATTTAAACTTTATAAAATACATCAGTATTATACTTAGAATTTGTGCGGACTGATTTAAATCTTTTTTCAAGAACGATATTTTTTTAGCCTCCGAGACCACGGTTATGTATGTATCGTATATATGTATACGAAATGAAAATTGTGTAGTTTTTAAAAAAATATTTAATTTATTTTAATTATATTTTATTTTTTTAGAGTAATAAATATTATTTCTCTAGTTACGAAATAATAAACACTATAGCTCTGCTATAGCCCTACCACGATAGGAAAGTAAAAATTTAAAAAAAAATTATCAAAATTTTAGATTGTTTTTTTAAAGGTGAAATAAATTTTAACGAATAAATTACAATTTTTTTTATTCCCATTTGCTTATATTAACACTCTGAAAATAGAAAACTATATTTAATGCTCTTATGATTATTAATACAATTTAATGAAACCTGAAGGTAAATTTTAATTGTAAAGGAACTCAAGTCATTTTAGTTGAAATTATTGGAGCAATGATTTTTTTTTAATACAATATTTATGTCTCATCAAGGCGAAATGATAAATAACTTGGGTCTACCTCCCATTCAAAATGTAAGAGTGACTAGTGTTATTATTCCACTTTAAGCACAAATTCAAGGTCAACTGAAGCGGCTGGGTAAGGTGTAGAATGTGTGAACCCTCCTGCGAGGCAAGGCGAGCACCCCTTTCGAGGCTAGACTAATGTAGGGCAGAATGCGCCACTGGCCAATCAGAGCGTATCATTTATTCACGTGACCAAAAAATATCCAAAAATTGCAAATAGCTCGAAAACGTATGACCTGGAGCGTTTTTGATTAAAAAATATTGCTACTTCCTACGGCACTCCAATACGGCTAGGAACCATAAAAGCCAAATTTTAAAAAGTTATAAAACTATCCATACTTCGCCCGGGTCGTTAAATATATAATTCTATATATCTATAAACGGTATGGCCGAATTATAAAATTCATACGTATTCTTAAACTCTACAAGCTAAGGAATAACACTGTTAAACTACTCTTACTTCGCACGAGTTGTAAAGTGTATAATTCTATATATCTCAGGAACGGTACGGCCGATTTAGAAACTTTGAACGGATTCTTAAACTGTAATAGCTAATACTGTTAAAACTAAACACCCTTCGCACAAGTCACATCTTCTACATTAAAAAACTTATGTGTAAAAATAAATATATAAATAATTTAAGTATGTTTATGTCTAAATAAAATATAGACGAACCTCTGGGATGATCTGGACGTCGTGACCAAGAGGCCGCGATTGGAGAAAGAGGTGCTGGTCGAAGTCTACGCACCAAGAGTTCGTGCATGTCTCTTACTGTCTCTAATTAAATAAAAATTACCTTAAAACGTTGAACCTGCGCAGGCGCAACAGCCGGTCCGTTATTGCTATACGCGCAAAATTTGCCACACCCGAGCTAGGTTACGTGCTCTTGTCAAAAAAGTATTCAACAGACGTAAAACAAATATCAAGTAATCCAAAAAAATCATGGTCATCCAAAAATTGTTTTTTGTATGATGAACATACCCACAGCAACCAAAAAATTGCTTCAGTTCTTGTTATTTGAAAGCTACCTCAATCACAATTTCTACGGTTACATATAATTACAGAATTGTCAATTTTGTAATATTTCAAAAGTTGGTAGCAAATCAGCTGATTGTAGTCATCTTCTATGACGTCAAAGGTGAGCGGGAGAATGAAATATTTCCATTACCGCACTCCTCTCACCATAACCTAACCCTCCCTGGGGATGAAATAAAAAGATTGAAGAACAAGTAATATGAAATGCAAACAGTCAACTAAAAGAACTGTGAGCTAAGTTTCAATTAAACTAATTATTCGAATTAATAATAAATTTCTGCTGGGACGGCGTGTGAGTCCAGCTGTGAGCAACCCGTGTGAGGCTAGATAGAGGTTTTTTTTAGAACTGGCCTAACCTATACCTCGACAACGTATGATTGTAGTAATAGGTATGTTTGTGTTTAATTGATACAATATTTATATTTTATTCGTTGCACTCAACTTAATGTTACGTACGATATAACAATCAGACCAGCTGAAACTAGCTTATTACCTACACGACATTATCTCCGACACAAATTAGGTCAACCTTGATCATGTTTACCCCAGCCACTTCTTCTAAGATACGTAATCGGAAACTACTTACCTGGTATTGCACTAAAAACATCGGTGTTCGTAAAATAGATTTAAAATTTTTCCATAAACGAACATGAAACAAACATTGTGACCGCAAGCAGCAAGATATCGGACTTGATGCTGCACATAAAGCTGTAAGAAGAGAACTGAAACTTTAGCCAAACAAAGTAATGTTTGTACAAGTAGTGAAACCTACAAATCATGTTAAAAACGAAATTATTGTCAACGGTTTAAACGTTTTATTGACCAGAATTCCACAGGTATCCTCGACATATGATTTTTACACAAGAAGCGTGGTTTCATTCGGGAGTATTTATTAACTCACAAAAGACATGACTGATCAACTACTAAGCCCCATGAATTACACGAAGGGAAAATTGGAGTCTGGGACGGTGTGAGTAGAACGCGCATTGTGGTTCCAATCTTTTTTAGAAATAGAATTAATAATGGTCGTTATATTGCTTATTTAACAAATTTCATTAGTCAGTAAACAGAAGAGGAGATCAATCACGATTGATCCAAAAACATGGCGCTACAGCACACACAGCTAATAGGTCAATGACTTTACAAAATGTCTGGTGAACGAATCATTTCAAGGGGCTTATGGCTTGCAGCGTATCTCAACAAACCACATGTGATTGACGAACTAAAAGCCGACACATTGGCACACGTACGAAACCATCCAGTTATTGTAATATCTGTTTCTATAAAGTAATGAAATAAAAACACAAAGTAGTAATTAAGAAAATTACATCTATACACTTCCATAATTTCAGTGCACAGCTACTTTCTAAAAGATCAGTTGACAGTTCAGTCAACTGTATACTGTGATAATATAATAATTTTTCACAGATAGTTTGTTAGCTCCACCAATATTCTTTCATATGTACAATATTTTTATTCTTAATTTATCAGATTTATATTCAAACTTCTTTTATTAAATATAATACATGAAATAATTTGTCTTATAGACATATTAATATGATAGTTTTATTTGAAAAATAAATTGGCGAAGTAGCTCCTGGTGTATGGTACAAAGTATTCGATTAGTTTTTTGGTAAATGTTTATGGTAATTCAGGCGAATGAATCATCGGGTCAACAACATTGGAATGCAGAAGACAACGGGAAACCACTGCATTAAAGATCCTTAAGGATATCCATAGTCGATCATGGAATGGGATGGACCTTTCGGTAAAAGACTCCGGAGGTAAAGCTTCCCCTCATTCGGATCTCTGGAAGGGGAATACAACAAGGTTTCATGCTTATGAAGAAGTAAGGATGAGCTTTGAAAACAGAAAGGGTAACCGTGCAGGGACAGCTGGAAAAATAAAAAGAAAACAGGAAATATGATAATAATAAGAACAAGAAATGTACTGACACCATTGCAAAATGATAAGCTTGAAAACACCAAACCAGGAAATGATTAGAAAGAAATTAGACATATTTGGAATGAGTGATGTGAGAGGGAGGAAATGGTGAATCCACTTGTACTACTCAGGTGCTGAAATAATTGGTAGGAATGTAGTTAGTATATTAATAAAATAAAAAAACTAGTAAGAAAAGTAATTAAGGTGGAATACGTTAATGATCGCTTGAATGATAAAGATAGAAGGTAAGGATAAAAATCTTGTCATAATTCAAGCATATATTCCAACACCACAATACACTAATGAAGTTGAGAAGTATCATGAAAAGCTGGAAAATATAATAAAGAAAAAAGGAAAAAGGGATGTCTATTGATGATGCGAGACTGGAATGCTGTGGTTGGTGAAGGACAAGAGAGCAGGATAACATGAAAATATGATTTAGGTAATAGAAACAAAAGAGGAAAGAGGTTAGTTGAATTCTGCATAGAAAATGATATGATAGTGGGAAACACAATGTTTGAAAATCATAAAAGGAGATATACGCAGGTGTCAAGATTAGATGGAAAGACGTAGCAAATTGATTACATGCTCATACAACAAAAATATAAGAACTGTTTAAAAAATGCAAAAGTTTGCCAAGTGCAGATATAAACTCTGATCACAAGTTAGTAGCAGAAATCATCTTGAAGCTAAAGAAAATAAGGGTTGGTGGGAAACAAAGTGCCTATGATTTGAAAAAACTAAGAAACAAAGAGATTTAAAATGATTTTGAATGATTCGTGATTTTTGCAATTTATGGAATTTTTTTAGGTCACATGCTTAAATGCTACGCTCTGATTGGCCAGTGGCGCATTCTGCCCTATATTAGTCTAGCCTCGAACGGGATGCTCGCCTTGCCTCGCATTACGGTTCACACAGGCCGCACTTCATCCAGTAGCTTCGGATGACCTTGAATTTGTCCTTAAACCGGTATAATAACACTACTACAGTGACTCCAAATCTCATAGGAGGTAGATCTAGAGTGTCTCTTTTTTTAAAGTTTAAAATACATGCTTCTCATATTTTATGATTCACTGAAAAATTATAAAACCCGGGAGCATGCAATTTTATTTCGAATTAACAGATATTTACTTTACCTGATAGCATCAGTATATACAGTACACAAAAGTCGATGGATCTCGTCACGGTCGTGTTGTAATTCATTAATCATCAGTAATAATATTACTTCTTATCAAGTTATGTGGACTTGTATAATAAGAAAAGTTATAACAAGTCAGAAATTTACAGCATGGTAAAGTAAATTTACTTTTTATTGCATCATTAAAATTTGTTCTTATTGTAACCAAAGTGTAAATTAAACATGACTATATTAAAATTTCATACGTTCTTTATCTTGTTATACTTAAGTTATTATTAAAAAGGACGCAGTAATAAAATACAATAATTAACAAAGGTTTTATTAATTTATTTTTAACAAGACCGATTAGATAATAAAAAAATACTCCTAATACTTTTTCAATTCTTTGAATTAGACTTCTGCAAGTTAAACAGACTACCAATTAGAAAAAAAACTTTGCCGACTACAAAATATCGTAATTCAAAGGAATAAAAAAGTAGTATTGGTGTAGTATATAAATGTAATATATACATATTGGTGTAATGAAAACGTGCACCTCGCTAAAAAAAGATGATAAATATAAATTTATTTATATAAAATATTTTCATTATTTCAGTTTATTAATTTTCGTATTAGTGATTACGTATCGAAGAATGATATCCAAAAATAAGTTGTCCTTTTACTTATAATGAAAGGATTAACATTTTAGATTACAAAATATATTTTACTTAGCCAATTACTGAAATATGAAAAATTAAAAGTGACATGGTCACCGTTTTGAAATATGTGAACGTGTTCAATTCATAATTTATTTGGTAGAGAAAACTAGTGTAAATATTATGTCAAATATTCCATAATTCGATCTTGTGAAATAAATTTTTCTTTCTAATACATAAATGTGGGTATCAGAAAATTGTAGGGGAAATCTTGGTATCATATCATTTTGTTCATTTTGATACGAAGAATCCGAAAATACCAAGTATATATTTTTTTTTTATTTCACTGCATATTTTTACACTAATTTAGTTAACATGTTTAGTTTTATTTTAATTTTATGTATGAACAGGACTACGAAAAAATACGTATACAGCGTGTTTCACGAAGTAATGGAAAAACTTTCAGGACATCTTCTACTGCTGAACGTAATGAAAAATAGTTACATAGGTCAGGAGAAACCCTTAGTTTCTGAGTTACGGCTAGCGAAACATTTCGCCCGAATTTCAGTAAACGAAGCCCTACTGTAATTTTTGGGATCAAAATTTAGGACTATAAAAGGAGTATAAAAGAGCATGTCCTGACTGACTGAGTAATCGATTCAACAACTCTCACCAAAAACTACAGAAGATAAATTTATGAATATTTTTATACAAGTTCTTCTTACGGTGTAAGCACAATCTAAGAAGAGATTTTTTGAAATTCGAGTTTAAATGGTTAAAATAGAGTAACAAAGAAATTTACTACTTTTTTTTTATTTTGTCGGTAACAAATGAAGGTATCAACTTGATTTTTGGTGTACGTAATCATGTGAATATCTAAATACCGATTTCTAGATTTTACAAAATTCAACCTTGAAAGGGATGAAGAAACGTAATAAAATATGTACAATGCTTACAAATTTTCCTTACTTCCGACTATACAAAACAAGATATTCGCTAGATTGGGACTTGCAAATACCCTTCAGGTAAATATTTAAAAGCAATTTTCGGTTAATTTTTTTGTATTTCAATTTTTTAAGGGATGCGACGGTGTACGGCGCGGCGGCACAACCAACACAGCCATTGTTACTGTTGCTGTATGTACGACGCAGCTGGCGGCATCTGCTTCACTAAAAATCATGAAACAAAAGTCATTTTTAGAAGAATTAAAATCGAAGTCCGGTCACTTTTAAATGGTATTTGTCGGGTAACGATAACTTTTTTTCTTTTTAACCACCATTAGATATTTCTTCAGAGGATGAGATGAATGACAAATAGCGTATAAAAATATCATGCTTGACCAGGATTCGAACCGGGACCTCCGGATCAAAGGCCGAGACGTTAACACACGCACCACGGAAAATTTTCGGGTCCTGTACTGACCAAATTGTTGCTCTGAAAAAAATTACAATACGTTGATATTTTCTATAAATTGAACAGGCTTTATTTTATTCACACAAGTATGAGTTTAATGAATACTGGGGCGGTCCAGGGCCCCCTGAGGTAGGAAAATAAACGTCGGCTAAACATCCCCTCATCTTTGCGAAGGGAAACGCAAAAAGCCATATAGCGCGGGCGAAGCCGCGACGGGGATGCTAGTATAAATTGAATTTTGAGGGAAGTTTTAAGTGTTTTTAAATAACTTCAGAATTAAGTAAATAGTAAGGTTTAAAGGTAAGAGCATGATGTGTTTTACGGAGCTATTTTTTGTCTAGAGGAACTGTCACTCCACGAACGCCTTTTAATTAATAAAATATATTCAAATAAATGATTTTTAAAAGGCTTACCACTTTTTTCTTGTGAAAGTAATGTATTCCGGGGTATTATTAATATTGACAAGGTCACATGAATTTGACTGTAACAGTTTGAAGTCGGAATAAAAGTAGAGACGCCCAATGGACGTAAATTTGAAAATTTACGCCCATTGGGCGTAATAGCAATAGACAATTTTAACAATACCAAATTTAACGCAAAACCCGTCATATCCCGCAATACATTACTTTCACAAGAATAAAAGTGGTAAGCCTTTTAAAAATCATTTAATCGTACATTTCAAATATAATAATTAGTTGAACAATATGTTAGAATTTCTCATATTTATCACCGCCCGTTATTTTTAAAAGCTGGTTAAGTTTTACTTTTCCAAGAATTTCTAACCTTAAAACTTTTCCTGTTTAGCCTCCAGTAATTACCGTTCATATAATACTTCAGAGGATGAATGAGAATGATACGTATGAGAGTAAATGAAGTATATAGTCTTGTGCAGTCTCAGTACGACCATTCCTGAGATGTGTGGTTAATTGAAACCCAACTACAATAGAAACCGGTATCCACGATCTAGTATTCAAATCTGTGTAAAAATAAATGTCTTTATTAGGATTTCAACGTTGGAAATCTTGACTTCTACATCAACTGATTTGGGAAGACACATTCACTACTAGACCAACCCGGTGGGTTTCTAACCTTAAAACTGTTTTTTTTTCAATTTTTTATTTTTTATTTTTTTTATTGTTACTGAATTATTTATTGTAAAAATGCTTTTAAAACCAGAGGTTAATAATTATTAAAAAATCAATACATTTAAATCAAAAAAAAAGTTAAAAGAAAAGTTTATGAAATCGGATTCGAACCGATGTACCTTCCCCTTGTAAGATCCAAATATTTCATTAATTAAAATTTTATTTGGCTATAACTCTGGAACCAATGAAAATAAGTACCACTTATGATATATCGTTGAAAAGCTGTCATGAGGTCTTATTACTGCAGTTAAGAAAAAGTCCAAAATCCAATTTTCTTTTGTATATTGTTTTTTTTTTTTTTTGGCACTATTGGTTCAGTCGATTGTAATGAAAAGGGGATGTGCACAGCTAGATATTACAACAGTCCTAAATCCAAAATTTCAACATCCTACGACATCGACGTAGGATGTCGCATAACTAAAAATCGTTTTTTAGGTATGCGAGATACATACGTACAGACGTCATGCCGAAACTAGTCAAAATAGATTCTCGGATGGGCAGGTGGATATTTCCGTTGAAATCTGAAAACCAAAATTTTCGCCATCTTAATATTTCCTTTACTTCGCACCAGGAAGTAAAAAGGAAAAGATGCATAGTGTTTATATAGAAAAAAAGATTATTCTAATCGTGTGATTAATTTTGTTCTATAATTTTTCTTTACAATGCATTTTATGGAATAGCAATTACACGGTTGTAAATGTCTCCAGTTAAAATAATAATTAGTACACCGCCTGCTATTGGCAAATAAAAAATTAGCATTTACTCAGTTAGAACGGAGAAAAAAAATCGCCCTCATTTCGATAAATTATTTTGATTTTTTGTTTAATTTATATGCTCAGGAACAATTTTAACGTTAAAATTTACAATAAATAATAACAGAAACATAAATAATATTTACAAGAATGTTTTTTTTTGAACGGGGACAAGGGTTATCATCCGCCTTTTAGCAGAGCAAATTTTAATCATTTATTAATTTAGGTTGGACTTTTAACGAAAAAATTCAAGCTATCAAACTTAAAACAAGTAAAACTTTAATAAACTGTTATCTTTTCGATGAAACGAGATTTTTTCTTCCCCCATTTTGTGGAAGAAAGTTTTATAATATGGAAATACATTTATTAAAAAATTCCTGGAAGGAAAAGAAATTCATTCAAAATTTGTTTCTTGAATTATTATTATTAGGAGTTTCCTTTCGAGAAATAAATAAGCTATAGGACCCGTACAAACATCGATCACTTACCATATATTATGTTATATTTGGGTTAAAGAACATTTTATAACGTAACGGAAGAGATTTGCTGTAAATGACCCTGTCTACAGCCGAGATGAGATCTGATTATTTTTATCGATACGCGTAACAACCTCGCACAAACTTTCTAAACAAAAGTATAATAATTTATGTTCTTTCACATACGTAACGATATGGCAACGGGGATTTATAAGAGGCCACCGACCTATATAAAAAAATGCTTTAAGCAGTCAAAAATTACAGCACTCTAATATTAACAAAAGATAATTAAAAATCCTTTTAAAAATTATTTAACATAAAAACACCATTTATAATCTTTTGAAAATTTTAACCGAGCTGAAAGGCCGCTTCTCTTAATAATAATAACAGTACGCGCCAACGGAGCACAACTGTGAACATTGGTTTACGGCTGTTTTAAAAGATTCCTAATAGTCGACAGCTAATGTAATACGGGCGTGCCTATCGCTGCTAAAACACATCAAACAGAATAAAAACAAAGGAAAATAAGTGCCTCTCTACAAACATTTAAAAAAAAAAAATACACCTAATGTGCTAATGTTTTATCATATTATTAAATTATATAAGGGTTGATTAGAAAACAAATTCTTATATCATGACATTTATTAAATTAATGAATTTATAAACAGATGCGGTAAAAAAAAAAATTTAATATACATTTTTCCTCGGGTCTAGCCGACTGAGAACCACGTGAACCGACATCTTAGGTTAATTTCTCTTTCTTTTCTTAGTGATTTCTTAACTGGTGTCCATTACTCATTTATTCGCTCTGTTTTTCCCTCTCTCTTTTGACCACACTTTGTCAGTTTCTTTTACTTCCTACTCTTCTTAACCCTTGGAATCTTCTTCAGATATTTTAATTTTCTTTAAAGTATTTTTGAAACTCTGATGTCCTTTGAATTCATAATATACACATTTTTCAATAAATTTAAAGATTAACGATTAACGAGCGTAAAAATATAACTGTGCACTTAATCAAAACCATCCGAACTTCAAATAAAATACGATTTAACTTTTTTTTATATTATTAGCAGTAAAGCTGATTTGGTTCACAGTTGATTTTCAAGTTTCATCGTTTGAAAATACGTTTTATTTCCATAACCGTTCAAGCTTTGTTTATGCTTTTTTTTTCTTAATAGTGTTAACATTTGAAACTTGCTTTTTTTTCTTTTTTGATGAAAATGTGTTTTGCTATGGTTGTGAGTACACAGAATTCGGGAAAGAAATGTTTCATCAATGAAAAATGAATGCTCCAAAGAAGCACCCGAGTCCGAAAGACCATTTTATCTTCAAAGAAGAAAGTTAGATATTTATGATCATATAACTTAAATCTGGAAACATCTATAAAAAAATTGGCAAAACCTGAAGAGATATCAAGAAGAACGAACGGATTACTGACTAAACACATAAAATGGCGCCCTTATAAATAAACTGCAGCGCATAGGTTACACGATACTGATTTTCTTCAACGTATTGTACTGGAATATTGCCGATGGTTATTGGATTTTATAAATGAAAAATGGGAAACATTCTCGATGTAACACTTGAAACATTGTTTTATTTATCGATCAGATTAACAGCCAGGATAGTCGAGTCTGGAATACTTTGAAAATTCCTTATGAGATCCTGGAACAACCGTTATATGACGAAAAAAATTGGAGTTTCCGATAATTATACAATTTTTCCGAACGTAATAAACTCGATGCAATGAAATCATTTATCTCTTCATCGGCCGATTAAATGAAGAAATTGCTTCAGGGTACTTCCAACGAGGCGGAGAAACGGCGCACAGCGCCATTTTTTCCCAAATTTGCTGCGTAAATTTTTCAGGGAAGGCTCAATTTAAAGCACATACGTCCAGCAACAACCCCCACCCACAGATCTCAAACTAATAAAGTTTTATTTATGGGGGAGTTATGAAAGGATCCGTTTTCAAGAAAAGTCCTTATAGCTTGTATGAACTGAAAAATAGCGTAATTAAATATGTAAATTAATGCTTCTGCATACATTTTCAAACATGCTGAAACGTATTCGGGCATGCCTGGAGGAAAACGTGGCTGTATTGCGTAACTCCTGTACATAAAAATTTCTAATAGTATTATTCCAGTTTCTACCATTATTCGAATGTAATAATTAAATGTTCGTAAACATCGGCGCGTAGTGGAACACCCGTTATAAATTTAAATGAACATTTACTAATTAGTTCAGTGTTTGAAGGTTTTTCGCTCAGAATTATTTCGGACAAAACCGACTGACGTGAAATTTAGAGAGTAATTAGGGAATAGCTAAATGAACAAAAGTTATGTCGATGTGCGTTTTTACCCTGAGGGTGGATGTCACCCCTTCTCGGGGGTGGAAAATTATTCAAAATAACCACAGAAATCAATGGATTTATAAATTCTAAGCAAAAAATGTTCTATAACTCTTTTTTGTGAAGTCAATACTTTTTGAGTTATTCGTGATTGAAAATGTTGATTTTTCATCCAATTGAACGATTTTTCACGAATAACTCAAAAATCTTACGTTTTATCGAAAAAGATATTTAACAAAAATGAAGCTTATAAGATAACGAAGAGATTGGTCTTTTTTTAAATTTCTGTATGTACAAGACGAACCGAGTTATGCCTCGTTGAAGGTAACTTTTTTTCACAGAAAACTGAACCGTTGAAAAACGGAAACTTTTTCGAGAAAACTTATTAAATATTTTTCAAAGTACTTGAAAAGACCTTTAAAATTAGCTTTGATAAAAGTCATTAGCATGAAAACTAACGAAGTTATGATAAGAACAAGGTTGCCTCGCTTTTTTTGGAGAAAAAAATCAGCAATAAAACAAATGACCTCAAAAACCTCCAAAAAAGCCGGTTAATTATTTTTCAAGAAAAGAACGTATGCTTCTCCGGTAATTTTTTTTTTTTAAACAAACGGTACCAGAATTTTGTAATAAATAATGCCACACAAAACATTAATGTTAAATCTGTGCTGTAAACTAGTTTCTATAGTACCATGTAGATTGTCTTCGCTCCATAAATGGTTATTTTTAGAATTGAATACTCAGTTTCTCATAAAAAAGCTTCATAAATAAATAAAATTGAATTTACCTTATCGGCCGTTGTATAGTAGCACGTAATAGAAGTTTAACCGCTGGGTAATAATCTGTTGGCCACAAATTTTGAACCTTCTGCAGGCGGAAAGGAAAACATTTTCTTTCCGTAGGATGCGCCACACTTTATTTTTTGAAAAAACCAGTGAGAGACGAAATTCGCCTCGTACTAGTCCTTAGGCTACACTGAATCATACGATGTTTATCGTTAACACGATGATCTATTTGGGGTTCTACAGAAAACGAACACGTTAGAAATGTCTTTCATTCGTAAATGCTGATGCACCGAAGAATGTTTAAAAAGAATGCTTAAAAGAATGTTTACTAGGTACGGAAAGAAAAATACGATTTTCCGCTTATATTTCATCTGTTTTCCTTCAGTACGAAAAACCCACTTTATGAGTTTTTCGTTTCGTTTTATCGGCTGTATTTACATTAATTTTCTCAGAATTAAATTCTCCACAAGTTTTCTAACTAAATGTTCCCCGTTTGTTAACCGTTTAACAGAGCTATTGTACTACAAACCTATAAAAAACTTGTTTTTCGACACCGAATTTTGTGTTTTACGGCGGATATCTTAAAAATTACTGCACTTATAGCTCTTGGATCTGTTTCCTATTTCCAGCTCAAATTACATAGGAAACCACCAACTTTACTCCTTAATTTGAGTTCCAAAAATTAGAAGACCTGAAATCCAGCGAAATATTTCGCTAGCCGTAACTCGAAAACAAAGCGTTTCCAGACCTATATTTATATGAACTTTTTTCATTATTTTCACCAGTACATGTCCTGAAAATCTATCCGTTTCTTTTTGGGACACACTGTGTAATGATATTTTTAAGACTAAAATAAAACAAAAACCAATAATAATTTTTTTTTAATAAAGAAAATAGGATGAGAGCTGAAAAAATGGAGAATTTTCGAAATAAAATTTACTTTCCCTTTAAAAAAAATTTAATTTTTTGTTAACTTAAGTTTCACATTCTTTTTTTTTCACTTTATCTTATTAATATTTTTTAATGATTTTTTTTCTGAAAGAATAATAGACATCTTTTTAATAACTTCTTAGCTGCGTGTTTTAAGATTAAAATGATTTCAAATTTCAGCTTAAAATGCGCAAAAAGGAAATGATTTCTTTTATTTTCTTTATTATTTATTAATTTTTTATTCCTTCTACTAACCAGTTCCAGTAACCAGTAAAATTAAAATTTTATTTCCTTCGTGCTCAAATTCAATTTTTGATCATTATTATAAAAAATGAATACAATTAACAAAAATAATAACCAAAAACAAACCGCTAATTAATATGTACTTACATATTTAATTAAACTTAATAAGCCTTAATAGTGCTCATTTTTAATTGCTTGTACGGTTTGACAATTATTCTACATTGTTTAAAACGAAAAAAGTAAAAAGTAAGTCGATAAACGAGTTTTCTAAAAAGAACAACATATTTATCTTTTTCGCTCATCACAAGTACTGCAGTTGTGTCAGTTTAACAAAACAATAAGGTCAGAGTATTTTTTATTTCTATAAATAAAATATGAAACTTATTTCATACAATAAAAAAAGGAATTAAGTTACAAAATTTTGTACAAATCTATTATTTACTTAAATTTCGATTAGATTCAAAGCCGGATTTAGTCAGACTAGAACCAGTTAAAGGGTAATCCGTTGTTAAAAGAAGGGGACTAACACTTAAAGATAAAGAAAGAAAGAAAGCAATTAACGAGGGTCGGGGCCGCCGGGAAATGAGTATTGAAACAAAAGAAAAACGGCAAAGTCAGAACAAAGCCGGAATAATTCATGTTTACACAAGTCAAGAGGTTTACAAATGTTCATCTTCCAGTAGAATTGTCTGGACATTCAGCCGCCGTTAAAGCCTAACACTGAAAGCATTTAAAAATTATATAGAACGGAGGAGCTTCAGTTGAATAAAATTGAATAGCTAAATTTTCATATTATGAAAAACTGAAGAATTTCATTCATATATATTAAAAATTATTACTCTATTTTAAAAATGTATTAATTTTTTTCGCGTAATTTTTTGAAAACAAAAATTAAAACATGATATTTATTAGTTTATTTCTAATATTAATTGTTTCTTGAACTCGTAAATTTCAATTTCCAGCATATAAAAAAATCGATCAAATTCTGTTTTATATAAAAAAATTTATATTAAAAACCATATAATAAAGGTAATTCTATATGTCTAAAATAAAAAAACCTGCTGGATCACACAGATCAATAATAGATAAATTTCTCGTAATAAATGAGAAAAAAACTTTTTCCATTATTTCGTCTTAATTTTAAAAACAGTGCCATTTCACTGTTTTCGTTGGTAAAATTAAATCATCAACAAATATCTTATAGAAAATTTCGGATTCAATTGGAGTTAAAACATTTTTTAATACACTACAAAATTCTCAACCGACCAACACACGATTTCAACTTGTTCTATTAATTAAATGCAAAAGGAAAAACGAAACGTTGTTTCAAACAGACATGATTGGAAAAATGAATAAAAATAGAAATCAAATTAACAGAACAAACGATAAAGAAACCTTCGAATGGAGTAAATTAACATTTACAGGAAAAGAAATTTACCCAAATTTGTTTGGGTTTTTCTGGACGAAAAACGCTTCGGCATTATCATCGCCCGAACACTATGTATGTTGTTTTTAAAACTAATTCAAAAAAAAAAATTCACAATTACAGTTTTAAAAGAAACGCCCAGAAAACAAAACATGTAATATAAACACAAAAACAATAGAAAAGTAAAATAAAATAAAATGAAAATTTAAAAGTAGAAATTTAAAAACAAAATCAAAGCAAACTAAAATACGAGGGTAAATCAATTATTATCCGCAATGTAGTTATAGATTTTATTTCGATACAAATAGGAAACTTACATGTACATCTTTTTTCAACATAGTCGCCTTGCATTTCAACGCAATTGGTCCATCGTTGCACAAGCTTCCTGATACCCTCAAAAAAAAGGATTTCGGTTGAGCTGCGAGCCAGGAATGTACCGCTTCTTTCACTATTTTGTCTGAGGTAAACCGACGGCCCTTAATGCCTCTCTTTGAGTGGACCAAACAAATGGCAGTGAGAAGGGGCAAGATCAGGACTATATGGAGGATGAGCCGCTACTTCAAACTTGAGTTTCTGGAGCGTTTCAGCAGTGCGGGCAGCAGTATGTGGACAAGCATTGTCGTGCAACAACACAACACCTTTCGACAGCAGTCCTCGGCGTTTGCTTCGAATTGCAGGCTTCAGCTCGGCAGTAAGCATCTCATTGTAACGCGCACTTTTATTGTCGTGCCCCTTTCCTCATAATGTTCCAGTACTGGACCTTGTGAGTCTCAAAAACCCGTAAGCATCAGTTTTCCTGCAGATGGTTGTGTCTTGAACTTTTTTTTGCAGGGTGAATTTGGACGTTTCCATTCCATACTCTGCCGTTTACTCTCCGGCTCGCAACGATGGATCCGTGCTTCGTCACCTGTGATGATTCTGTCTACAAAGATGTCCGGTTAGTTACCGTAGCGATCCAAATGTTTTTGGCAGATATCCAAGCGCGTTTGTTTATGCGACTGTGTGAGTTGTTTTGGGACTCATCTTGTACAGACTATATGAAACCCAAGTCTGTTGTGGATGATTTCGTAGGCAGAACCGTGACTAATTTGCAGACGATGTGCCACTTCATCGATAGTTACTCGTCTGTCTAAGAAAACCGTGTCGCATGCACGCTCAATTTTTTCCTCATTTATGGCGGTAAACGGTTGTCCGGCTCCTTCGTCGTGCGTAACACTTGTGCGACCGTTTTCAAATTTTTCAATCCGTTCGTAGACACTCTGTTGTGGCAACACTCTTTTCCCGTATTGTACCGAAAGTCTTTGATGAATTTCGGCCCCTGATACACCTTCCGACCACAAAAAAACTGATCGCTGAACGTTGCTCTTGTTTGGTGCAAACAGAAAGCGGAGCAACCATGGTTAACAGAAGGGCGGCGATAATGGAACTAACCTAGCAGCATCAAACCTGCACAGATAAACAACAATTAAACCACGCATGCGTCATCTTACGCAACACGACAGTACTACCAACATAAACAAAAATATAACTAAATTGCGGATAATTGACTTACCCTTGTATTAAAGTAAAAACTTAAACTAAATGTTAAAACACAAAAACATACAACTACCACAAAAAAATGAAAAACAGTATTAAAAATATGTAAAATATTAGCACCCCGGAGAAATAAACACTCCCGGTCTAAAACTTCTTTATTATCCTGGGCAATTTAAATTTACGAAGCAAGGCCGCACATCGTATGCTTTCCACAAGAATGTGGCGCACAGTCAAGCGGCAGTTGCATCGCATGCACACTGGCGCGTTTACTGCTGATATCAGATACCCTTGAGTAGCTCTCGTATGTCCTGTACCAAGTTAAATGATTCTTTTGTAAATTAAATACAAAACTGGCTATAAATACAATACGCTAAAAAAAAAAATTATAACATAAAAGATTGCAATATGTATTGGACAAACGGGAAGAAAATTAAAGTTAACATATAGGGAACAATTGAGATCTTTTAACAAAATAAAAAAAAAAACAAGATTCTACTAGTGCAACGCATTTAATAAAAGAAGGACACAGCCCAATGAAAATGAAAGAATCAATGAAATTAATTCATAATTGTATTAAAGGGAGAAGTATGAAGATTTTAGAAAAATTGAAAATTTTTAAATTTAAAAAGTAACAATAAAACGATCATAAATGAGTAGATCAACAATCAAGCGGATGTACGTTCCAAGAACCTCAATTTACTGATAACAGGAAATCAATAAATAAAATTAAAAGATAAGTATAACCGCTATTAACAAAAAAACAAGAAGGCCAGATAAGGCATGACGTGAAATATAGGGAGGGGCGTTGACTAAACGCTATATAAAGATTAACAGAAATTTAAAAATACCAGTACAATAAATTTTGACAATGGAGTGGTTCCCAAACGCGTCAACATATAATAAAAGAATGAATCTAAAAAAGGTAAGCAGCACTAAGCACAGGAACTATAGTGATCCTAGATAATAATAAAAGGCAACAATAATTATTATCTTAACAACAATTTTAATTATTTAATGTGATATAAGTATTGCTTTGTAATCAGGAAAAGAACTCTGTTTTAAGGAGAAGAGCTACAGTTTAAACATCGGTACGGTCTTGCCCTTTCAATTACTGTAAAATTATGATAGAATTTCCTTTTCTTTTTCTTTTTTTTTCAAGTAATGTACACTTGTGGTCAGAGCAGAGACTGCCCAGATGTCAATTATCAGTAATAGATTACTACAGAATTTTGTTTAAATGATGTCTCACTTATTTTTATTTTTTCAAAATCACTACGCATAATTGCATTATATATATATACATATATATATATATATATATATATATAGATAATTGGGTTTATTCATTTTTGTTGATACCTATTATTCAATGTTGATACCTTAATATTAGAGTACGTTTCAAAGTTGTATTACATAGAAGAATACTACTATTATTGCTTAAAAGTATTACATTACAATTTATTAATCATCAATTTAACAAAAAACTAATGGGAAGAACATCATATAAATCGATATTATATGAAAAATACAAATTTTATTTATTGCAATAATTTTGATAATCTATAATGTCAAATCATGATTAAAATTTAATCTAACTGTACAAATGTAGTAAAAGCGACTGTTGCACGTTCTAAGATTATTTAACTATAACACAACGTAAAGAGAGTTCCGAGTCATCCCTGACTAAAATAGTGCCGAAGTTCAAAACAAAACTTTTGAAACATCAATTGTTTCATCATTTTCCAAAACTAATTCCTCATTAAAAATAGCTGAACACTTCTGGATGGCGTTATATATAAACTCTATGAAGCATTTAGTACATAAAAAAATTCCAAACCAGAATGGGAATCAAACCCAGAACCTTCTAAATGAAAGGCGGAATCTTGAAAATGATGTCATCAACACCTAAAATGCCATAAATAAAAATTATAAAACTGAAAAGAGTTTATTCAATTGCATATTTGATTTTCCCTCAACATTTGAACCGATAAAAAAATTAAAAAAATATCAAGGAAAATCAGATAAAAAAATTAATCAAGGGATTTTACGATAAGTTTATGAAGCGAAAGTAGCATTAAATAATAGTACATTAATCATTGTTATAATCACGTTGTCATTTTTTATAAAAATTAAAATAAAAACTCGATAAATAATAAATTAATATTATAATAGTATCCGTGGCGAAGTGGTAGCGTCATAGCCTTTCGTCTGGAGGTCCCGGGTTCGAATCCCGGTCAGGCAAGGCATTCTCATAAGCAACAAAATTACCATTTTCATATTCCCACGTACAAACTTCGAGCTTATGTGACGAATTAATTCATCAAACCCACCAAAAAAAAACACGACAGTGAAAAATCGTTACACCCAGAAACAAATTGTTTTCTATAACTAGTACAGACATCTATAACTAGTTTGTCATCAAAATAGGCTGCATTTGAACATCCTTACCTACCGAATGATCTTTTGCCCATGCGTTAGGGATGATGACGGAAGCTTACCTTCAGATTTTTAACATCCCCTCCCATAGATTTTTGAAAAACTCAAAAAGTTTTTGAAATGCGTTTTTCTCTGAATCTATGCATTTTAGAGAAAAGGTTTTCAAACAAAATATGTACAGGACATTCTCCTCTACAATTAATGTCTGTAAAGTTATGTCGTATAATTTGAAATTGAATTAGTAGGTGGCGCTGAAGTTGTAAAAAACATTGTAAACGAGTAGACCGGTTTCGAACACGTGCCCAATTCACAACATTTTCACGCTTTCACAAGCTACAGCTCCAAAACGGTAAGTCGTACAAGAAAATTGTTTAAATAAAAGTTGTCTGTATTTTGAGATTAACAACTTTTCCAAATGCAATATAGACGAAAAACAATTTTTCCGGTGAAAAAACCGAAAAAACACGTTTTTTACAACTTCAAAGACATTGTAGAGGAGAATGTCCTCTACATTTTTTGTTTGAAAAACCTTTCTCTAAAATGCATAGATATAGAGAAAAACGCATTTCAAAAGCTTTTTGAGTTTTTCAAAAATCTATGGGAGGGGGATGCTAAAAATCTGGAGTTAAGGTTCCCTCATCACCCCTAACATATGGAAAAACCATCAATCGGTAGGTAAGGATTTTCAAATAAAAATACAAATTGACTGTACTAAACATATTACACAAGACAATAACGAAAAGCGATACGATACAGTACGGGTATTTAAAAAGATTTCATAATTTTTGAGAAAATTAGAATATTAAACCAGCATTTAAATTACACGCTAAATTCATAAAATTCTACACCCAAAAAAATTTTTTCAGTAATGTAAACTAATCAAAATGGACAAACGCGTAGTTTTGTCCAAATACTTAAAAAAAAGTTTGTTTATATTATTTTTAAAATATTTAAAATTTCATACTTTAACCTTAAAGTGCAGTTAAACTACGCAACAATAACGGCAGATCATAGATTAAAAAATTTCACGTAAATTTAAATTAATAATAAAATGAGAAGATAAATTCTTCAACAGGTAATCTAAAGTTGAACTTAACAAAAAAACTCAAAATGTAAATATCTAGCTAGGTATTCTCTTCATAATCCGTGCACCATTCCCCCTATATATACCCTACAGAATTTTTCTTAATATGTTTTAGGTTTATATATATATATATATATATATATATATATATATATACCATTATATATACGTAATTGATCAATACTGCCTAACATAACTGACTAATATTAGTGACTTCAAAAAAAATAAAAATTGTGAAATAAATAATGGAATAGTAGTGAGACATCACTTAAACAAAATTCTGTAGTTATCTGTTACTGATAATTAGATTTCTAGACAGTGTTGCCTCTGACCATAAGTGTACATTACTTGAAAAAAAAAAGAAAAAGAAAAGTAAATTCTATCAAAATTGTACACGAATTGAAAGGGCAAGACCGTACCGATATTTAAATAACGGTAGGGTTTCGTATGAAGAGTATACTCTTCTCCTTTAAACAGAGTAACATATATATACCACTATTTCTAATTTATTCGATGCACTTTTTTCAAAGTTAATGACATATAATTAATTACATTATACTATATAAATTCGAAACTTGTGTATCTGTTGTTTGCAACAGCATCACACGAGAACCAACCGACAGACTGCTTTCAAATTTTCAGGATACATTCGAATTATCGTCCCAGGGAAGATTTTAAGCCATAGATCGTGGCCCTAGTCCCCTTGGGGGTTAAGATATTAAAGATATTCATTAAAGAAATAAAAATTAAACCTGTTATTTCGTTATACTTTTGTCACCATGGCAACAAAAATATTCTAAAGTAAAATGACTAATTCTTATTCCTTTAATAAATATCTATAAAATGTTTAATATTCTCAAAACCTTGACGATAAGAACGCGTCGGGGGGTCCAGTCAGGCTAAATGGGACATATATATATATATATATACTTTAAATTATAGACGATATATATTTTATATATACAAATATTTATAAGTTTTTATTACTTCTGCATTAACATTCTTCTGAACGCTAAAGAGCCTAAATGCATTAAATTAATATTTAATTTTGTAATATTAAAAAAAAAATGCGATTAGAATGTTTATTATTATTTCTTGAAATTTCTTCTCCACATACCTTCGTGACGGTAGCGACTCAGTTTGTAAGTCAGGAAATGTCCCGGATTCGATTCCCAGTCACACTTGGTCATTTTCATATGCTACAATATTTCGATTTTATAAATCTAAACGCTCCCTTTGATTAATGAATTAATCGTCTAAAAAAAAAAAAAAAAGTCTAAATAATTTCTAACAAAAAGTATCGTACTTGCTCCTACGCAGTCTGTTAAATCGAGTGTTGGGGTGACTGGAATAAATAACAAAATATAGTATTTCGAAAAGGAAAAGAATTAATTAATCATGCAATGTTTCGTTTATCTTCCGGTTTTACAAACTAGCATGTACAAATAATTGTTTGTAATTATAATTAACTAATACATATAAATAAAATGCACTAAAATGTTGGCTTTCCCTTTACCTGCATAAATGTAAAACATCATTTTTTCGTAATTTATGGTTATCTATATTTATAATTTTTTTTCTAAAATTCAATTACGTAATATATTCATGCGACAAATGCGTAATAATAAATAAATATAATTTAGTGAATAAGTTTCTTCAATTCAGCTTCAAAATACAAAAAAAACCATAAATATTCCTAAGTTATTCTTAAAAAACAAATTCGATAAACAAGAAGATGGAAATCGTTACGTTGAAAAGATAATATAAGACTACGATAAAACTTTCACAATTTCTATACAAAATAAAAACCTTATCTTTAAAAATTATAAATTAAAATAAAATAGGCTTATTTTAAAAATAAAAAAGGAAAAACTTTTTTCTTTTAATATAATTAATAACGATATTTTTTAACTAAATATGAACAGTATGAAACGTAAAACGATACGAAAACATATAAAATCCACGTATCGATATCAAGAGTTTGTTAGCAGAGAAGACGTTATAAGAATCTATTTTCCATATCGTTGTGACGGGACGTTTCTCATCAGGAAAGTTGTGGGCGACCCATTCATCACCGGGTGACAGGACAATTTCCCCGCGGGATTCAATCTCTTCTCTACCAGTCTGCACGCGACCCACACACAGACACATGCACACACAAATAAATTTATGCTCACACATAAAACGGCGCGTGAGCGCGCGCAAATACATAAACACATACTAGAACTAGCAACAACTTTCACGAGAAACTTCATCTTCTTCTTGCGGAAATTACGGATAGCAAGATTAACAGCTTTCAGTAGAAAACTCAACATCAGAAGTAAAATAGATTTCAATACACACAGTTTTACTCAGTCGACAGAATTTCACTAAAAATAGGGAAAATTAAAAAAAAAAATAATAATAAACCTATTTAAAAAAATTAACTTAAAAAGAAAAAAACTAAAATGACTAGCTAAATAATTTCAGATACGAAACTAAAGTAAATAAGCCCAATAATACTTTTAGTTTTCAAGTCGGTCAAACCATTACCAGTGGTGAAATCAGATGTTATAAAATACCCGGATAACATGAAGAGATAAATGAAACCAACAGGTATTGAATAAATGGGCAGTTCCTTGCTCTCATAATTAAAAAACACCGATAATTGCATTAAACATATCAAAATGCAAAATACAACAAAAAAAGGATATTTTGCCACCTAATAGTTATTACATATTAATTAATATGTACTGCTGAAGTAAGGAATAGCACATACAAACATAGCTTAGTACTTGTTTACAGAATTCTACAACCGTATGCTTTTCCAGAAACAGTCAATATCGGCTTTTATCGTATCAATTGACACGATCAACAAAGTTTAATTTTTTGTTTGTTAAATGAGAATAAATGTCTGATTCTTAACGTACTTTTTATGCTGATTTCATATATATTAAAAAATTTCTGTAGGGCTCAGTTGTTTTGTAATTGAAAATTCTTTTGAAACAAAAAATGTTTGAAGGACGTAATGACAATACTTAAATAATTTTCACACTCACCTAAAATCTATTCCTTTAGGATTTTCTGCTGTAATTTGCTGTAGGTAGATCCCTCTTTAAATTCCAACAGTAATCAGCTAATACTTTCGGGTTCCATTTTCCCTGGTATCGTTTTTCCATTGTAGCTATCTCTATGTAAAGCGTTCTCTATGTTTATTACTGATAGCACCGAAATTGTTAGGGAAAAAATCTAAATGTGAATTTAAGAAATGAATTTTGGGTGACACGTTACCCCCAAGTTTTTTTGTAGTTTTGAAGAAGTTCTCTGCAGTTACTGGCCTTATGGTTTCCAAGGAAGATGTTTACCACATTTTGAAACGATTTCCATTCAGCAACCTCAAATTCATTCAAACATTCTTCAAACGCCGGATCACCCGTTAGTTTTCTTATTTGTGATCTAACAAATATACTTCCCTTTACTTTAGTATCGCCTATATTAGGGAATTTGTTTTTAGAAACTGAAACCCAGCACCATTACGATCCACTGCTTTAAAAAATGTTTGAATAAACCTAGCTTAATGTGTAGTGGCGGAAGATAAACTTTTTCTAGTTTTACTAATGCCTGGCTAACAACATTCTTCTCTTCTACAGTCAGTACCCCTCTCTCTTTGGCCATTGCTCTTTTATGTAGTGGTTTTTCCTATTCCTACTGTCCCATTCGCACAAAAAGTAATAGAACTTTGTGTATCCAAGTTGCAGTCCAAGTAAAAGCGCTATTACTTCCAGATCTCTACAAACATGCCATAAATATTTCCCATGCTGAATGCTGATCAATACAAGTTTCATATTTTCACGACTCCTTCATGCTAACAGCGTATACTAATGGTACTGATGAGTATTTATTTCCGATGTGAAGTAGTCCGGCTTTCAAACTAAGCTTTGACGAGTCAATAAAAAGTCGTCATTTGTCAGAATGGTGCATACGTCCAAAAGCTTCCAATAAAGAGTCCACATCATTACAGTATACTAAGTTTTCATACTGAGGGAAGAAATACTCAAATTCTAACTGACTGTCACGGAAAGCACTTATTTTAGTGTTTGTTGTAAAAAAAATGCCATCCTTTCAGCGTTGACGCCAGTATTTCTACTTGATTCTTTGATAAATTTAGATCACGAACCAGATCATTTAATTTAGACCGATTAATTAAATGGGGTTCAGTATATATATATTTTCTAAAAATTTTGGATCTCTTTCTTCATAGCCTGATACGTCAGCACAAGATTCGACATTTTCATCTTCATCTAAGCGCTTTGTATCTGGTGGTACTGAAATTGGAAACTCTTGGCTATGTGGCAGTGGCCTCATGGCAGAGGGAATACTTGTGAACGTATTTCGTTCACAAAATGCGATGCTTATGAAGTTCGTGCATAACTAAAAGCTAAAACTAAGCCGTGCATAACAAAAACTAAGCCTGATAGAAGAATTCTGATTTCATATTTGAAATCAGCATGAAAAATACTACAAGAATCACTTATTCACTCTCATTAAACAAAATCGTTGTTGATCAATGTTATAGACACTTTCTTATTTCTAGTGACTCATGAACATCATTTTAACTGTATGACTGTCCTGTCCTCATTTCAATTTCTTCATTGGTAACAACCAAAAAAAACAAAATTCACACTTATTTATACGTCCATATCACACCAAAAAAGGCTATGACACAGGATTTGGCGTATCCATAAATCTCTGAAATCTTTGAGAGCACTTCAACTGTTTTAATAAGATATTCTCTAGAGTTACAGTTTTTGCATTACTAACATCAGACTGGCGATAAACCGAGCCATTAGAGTATAGAAATGGAGATGAACGATAAATGTCGTTAGAAAATCCATTATAGTAATCGATGCACTTGATTATTCTATTTTCGACTCAAGGTCTGATCTAAAACATCACATTTCTACGACTTCACTCATTCACAAACTGTGTGGGAAATAGAAAGAAATACAATTATACGCCTGAAATAGTTTTTCCGCATTGTTTCACGGTAAATAATCTGGAACATCAGTTTCAGAACTTCTTAACGGTTAAGCCTCGGTCGACACATAGCAGTTTTGTAGGTTGAAAACGTTGGCATTTCAACGTTTTTTTAATCAGTATAATGAAAAAAACCGCTGGGGATAGTCACTAATTAACATCGATTCAACATCAACTACGAAGGTAATTATTTTTAGCCTATACTAGAATAGTAAGGCGTTAGATGCAGGGATACAAAACACAAAGGAGAATGGCAAAATTAACAAATTACTAAAAAGGAGTGTCTTTTTCTTATATTGACGCAGAGCCTTTCTATTACATTAATCATGATTTCAAGTGAGTAGTGAACATAATAGAGTTTGGAGTAAATAATAATAAACGGTTTAGAAAACCAATAATTTCCTAAAAGTAAGGAATATTTTTAGGATTATCATGAGAAATAGATCATTACAATTTAAGTACTACAAGCACATCAAAGCCGTTTTTGCCACCATTTTATCAAGAATTGTAACAAAAAAAGTCAACTAAAATGAGAAACTTTAAGTAAGAAATATTTTCATAAATTTAAAGCCTATCTTTTAAAGATTGTTGATGTGTTTAATTGAATACTGTAAGCTCTGGATTCATAAAAAAAGACTGGACAGGTTCTTTTTATTTTATTTTATCTTTTTTTTGAGTGGTTACGTAATAAGATTTACAGTTAGATTCCTTGGAAGCATGTTCCCGCTATCCCATATAACAATAAATTCTAGTTATTTTTCTGGATATCGTTAATAAATACATAACGCTGCTCTGGACATTTTTCATAATCATAATTTTCCACACTAACAAAATGAATTCACTACTTCAACAAAGTAAAACTTATTACCAAAAATTAATTTATTTTACGAATTGTTTTTACGCAAAAATTATATTAACTAAAGATATTAAAAGGTGTACAAATATATATATATAAATAATAATATATATATTTTATAATTATTATATTAATAATAATATCTATTATTTAATTAATTAAAAAATTAAAATTATTTTTTTTTTTTAGGTTTGGGTTGTAACTTAATGTTATCATTGGAATGGCGGTGGGAGTATCTATGAAAATGATAACATTTTTAGAAGTTGGGGTTGTTTTGGTTTTTATTAGATTAGGTGGTGGGGGCTTTATAAGTGTTTGATGGTGTTGTTTTTTGTCATTTGTGGTTCGTCTTGATAAAGCCCTACAACTTAAACGAAACTTCGAGGTTTTCTGCTTTTGTTTTTGTTTGTTTGGTTGTTGACAAAATGATTTGCATTAGAATATTTTATATTAATTTGGATAATTTTCTAACTTATTTAGTTAGAAATACTTATTTATTTAGAAACTACTACTACTACTACTACTACTACTAAAGGGCATTTGTATGTGTGTCGGTCTGTGTGTGTCCCCCTTACCTTAGCACCGGAGTGTACCGATCACTAGCGGAAAATCCCGAATCGTTACTACATGTCTCGTGGTGGTCAGGTGTATACTTGTTATATTATTACATATCGATACATCGCATATACTCGTATATCGATAAATATACGAAATTATAAATTATATATAAATATATATAAATATAAATTTAAATATAAATAATATATATAATAATAATAATATAATAATAATAATATAATAATAATAATATATATAATATATTATATATATATAAAAATATATATATAATAAATATATATATATATATAATATATATATAATAATAATAATAATATAATAATATATAATAATAATAATAATAATAATATATATATAATTTAAATATAAATTAAATATAAATTTATATAAATATAAATTATTATAAATATATATATTTTTTTATTTATGCGCTTGCTTTTCTTCATAAAATAATGAACCATAACCAAAAGGTAGGCACCGGAATGTACAATCATAAGCGGAAAATCCCAATTCGTTAGTATCAATTTCTAAAGTTAAATTTCTAATTTTATTTACGTTATATGAATTTTAATCATTCAAAAATAATTTTTACACAATCAATATAACATAATAAAATTTTCTACACTAACACAATGAATTCACTTACCTCAACGTAGTTAAAATTTATCAATTTTGGACACCTATAATCCCATTCCGAGACGCCGCCGACCAGCGCAACCCGCCCGAAGCGTCTGGCTGTGAAGCCGGGCTGAGCAGCTAATATATATATATATATATTAAAAACATTTAATAAAATTCACTATTCTTAAAATTTAGATAACCTCTTAAGGTAAAATATACGTTTTTTCTTTTTTTTGTAATGAAAGAGCGAGCATTAACAGCTTTGGTCATTAGCCAGGTGGAAATTGGCAACGTAAGAAAATATGCCACATCTAACCGGGATTCGAACCCAGGACCTCCGCACGAAATGCCAAGACACTACCTTTAAATTTAATTTTGTATTTATCGTAATTATTTTACATTATTATAATCATTCGATTAATAACTCTAATAAACCTCGTACCGTTTTATTACACAAGTTAGGTAACTCGTTAATCGTTCAAAGAAGTAGCAAAATTGTTTTAAATTATTGATTATTGAACTCCTAAGAGAAAAATTGTCATCGGATTAAATTTTTATACACTTTCCTAAGTTAAATAAACTAACCGATTACTTTTATTGAACAGTAAAACTTTTTAAATTACACAATTTTGGTCGATAAGCAAAGTTGATAACAAAGCATCTTATTCGGTTCATTTCATTTATTGAACAAACTAAATATTTAAATTTTCACGCACTTCTAACGAAGTTATAATTACTATTATTACCATCAAATATTGAGAAATTTTTACCAAAAAAAGGATGATAGAAAAAATGAGGAAAAGCAAAAAGATAAATGTAAAGATAATATTGTTCAAATATTAAAGATATTATTATCTCCTAATGTACCCACAATGGAAATCGCTAGTAAATTCAATTTAGACATAAATTTCTGGAAATAGGAGAGAGAGTTTATTAAGCGGCTGCTTGGTATCCTTAACTAGTGAATAATTTAAAAAAGATTATATATAAAGATTAAAATTTGTTTTTCTGTCTGTTTGTTCTTGAAGCACTCGAGAACCAACCGACCAATTTTTTTCAAATTTTAAGGATACATTCGTATTATCCTAGGAAAGGATTTAAGCCATAAATTGAGGCCCTAACCCACTTAGGGGTGAAGTTGTAAATTAAAGAAGAAAAAATTTAATTTTAATTAAAGAACTGTTGTGAACACTACATGACTTCCTTGTACGCTTATTAAAATTCATACACACATTTGTTTTTTTAAAATGAAAAGTACATAAAATTTTATTTCATTAATAACCTCTGATATATTTTTTTTATTTTTATTGAATTATTATTTAACGTACAATTTCTTTTTTACAATCAAAGATAATAATTATTAATAAATCAATATATTTCAATTAAAAAAAAGAAAGTTAAATAAAAATAAATGAAGTTTGATTCGAACCGATGTGCCTTCCCCGAGAAAGATCCAAAAATATTTCATTAATTAAATTTTATTTGGCTATAACTGTGAAACCAATGAAAATAAGTACCACTTATGATATATCGTTGAAAAGGTCTCAACGAGAGCTTATTACAACATTTAAGAAAAGTCCAAAAAAAAAAATGTTTTCTGGAATTTGGACTTTTTTTAACACTTTTGTTCCAGTCGATTGCAATCAAAGAAGAAGTGCACAACTAGATTTTACAACAGTCCTATATCCAAAATTTCAGCACCCTACAGCTAATCGTTTTTGAGTTATGCGACATACATACGTACGACGTACAGATGTCACACCAAAACTTATCAAAATAGATGAAAATGGATATTTCCGTTGAAATCTGAAAACCGAGTTTTTTCGCGATCAAAATACTTCCTTTACTTCGTACAAGGAAGTAAAAATTAATTTCTGTCACCATGGCTACAGAAATAAGTTGCGAATGTTTCGCCGTCAAATGTCTGTGTACTTTAATCACCATAGTTACTATTATTCTTTCTTTCGTAATTTAGTTTTTTATCAGGTTTCTATAAGGCCTGAATACTTCAATTGTTATTTATCAGCATTATACTCAAGATAATGAGCATGATTGTAACGAATACTGCAAGGGTCCTAGATAGACGGGAATTGCGAGCGAAGCGAGCCCCAACTGACTATTTTTCTTTCTTTTACTGTTTAGCCTCCGGGAATTACCGTTCAGGTATTACTTCAGAGGATGATATGTAACAGTGTAAATGAAGCGTAGTCTTGTACAGTCTCAGTTCAACCATTCCTGAGATGTGTGATTAATTGAAACCCAACCACCAAATAACACAGGTATCCACGATCTAGTATTAAAATCTATGTAACAATAATTGAGTTTCTCTCTCTGTCTCTCTCTCTCTGTCCTCTCTCTCTATCTCTATCTCTCTCTCTCACACTCTCTCTCTCTCTCTCTCTCTCTCTCTCTCACTCTCTCTCTTTCTCTCTCTCTCTCTCTCTCTCTCTCTCTCTCTCACTCTCTCTCTCTCTTTTGTAGTTTGTTGTATGTCCCAAAGCGATTTCCCAAGCTGTCTGGCGTTTGTCTATGGTGGGTGGTAAAAGGTTCACCAGTAGTGGTGAAGGTGATCCTAATAAAAAAAATTAAAAATATTATTATTATGTATTTTTAAGGTTATTTTTATTATTATTAAAAAGTTATATCTTCGATATTTCGGTAAGTTTTTATCAATGTAATATATACGATATATCTGTTACATAAAGAGATTTAATTATCATTAGTTTATTATAAACGTATTTGAATAAGGTACAATTAAATTTAATACGCAACTAATTAACATATTCATTTGTCATACAACATTACATTTAGTAATAGGTTTGATTATTATATTTGGACTCTTTTATTGCTGTATAATAATTATAATTAATATGAAAACCTGCATATAGATGCATACACCAGATCTTAATCATGGTAATACAGATATAATGACTAGACTACATTAGTTATTTATTTATTCATGTACTGACGTAACAGTAGTGCCTCAGGTATCCAAAGATGTTAATCAAGTACGAATATTGATGTTACTTCTCTATGATTATGGTAATTAAACGGTAGATATTACAAATTCTAATATATACAAGTATTATGCAATTTTATAAATGTAAATTATTTAAAAACTCATAGACGATGTATTACTAAAAGTTAACTACTTTTTTTATGTATAGTGAAGAAAACCTACAAGCTTTAAAAAAATACGTAATAAAATTTTTTTATAAAGATGTAAATCTATCCATTTATTCTAAGAAAAGGTTTACAACTACAACTATATCTACGTAATGAATATTTTATGTTATACGAGTATTACTTGTATAAATCGACGGTTGAAATAAAAAAATATACACGTACAAATCATAAAAAGAAATCATTTTTCCACTATTGGAAAATCATGTATATATTTCGTTTTTTTACAAAAACAAATTCCTCTTTACGTAACGAAATAATACTGTAAAACAGGAGAACTGTTTATGTTTTTAACAAATCTCAAAAAACTTTCTTCATTTTGGCCTGTATAGGCCTTTTTACTGCATGACTGCCCAAAAAGGAGTGCAATGTATTTAAGGTGTATGTATGTATGTTTGTTTTACGGTAGCAGCTCAACGGCTGAACCGATTTAAATGTTTGACCCGCGTTGAATTCCTTAAAGGGAGTGTCATAGGCTATAGATAAATATGTATGTATGTATGTATGTGTGTGAGTATATATATATATATATATGTGTGTGTGTGTGTGTGTGTGTGTGTGTGTGTGTGTGTGTGCGTGTGTCTGTATTGTTACCACATATATGCCTAATTTAATATCGGCAGGCGAACACGGTAGGAACGATGTGAACTCACAGTATACGTACGCCGTGATACTAGCATCACTTCCACCGCGCAGTTCTCCCACCGTAGCAGCGCTGCAGCCCCGCAACTCTCAGGCTCCAATAAAAGAGCAAGCACGAGTGAATTTTCAATTCATCGTCAACCACCACCACCTGGAGAAGACCAAGAACAAGAAGAAGAAGAAGATGGATGAAGAGAGAAGTTCCCTGCCGCCTCAACGTGGGATCTCCCGGCGGACGCCAACATCCCTGCCAGAGCAGCAGGCCTGGTCGGCCCGCCGAGGGAGTCACTGGATGAGGGCGCTACCTTCCCGCTCCAGCTCGTCGGGCTTCAATCGCCCTGGCCGACGGACTCAGCAGCATAAACCGGCCCAGCGTAAGATCACTCGGGGAGAACCGCCTCGGCCGCGCCGGCGAAGGACGACCGATGCCGACCCGACACTGCGGGGCTCTGGGGGCCACCACTGCCACGCTGTAGTGACGGCCCAACTGCCGCTGACGGAAAGCCAGGTCGGACTGTCAATGGACGAGCCGCAACTCCCCAACATCGTCCGGAGACCAGCTTCCAGACCCAACAGCTCTTCTCAGAGCTAAGCAAAAAACGGCCCTTTTCAAGCCCACCACAAGGTTATGAATTATGAGCCGTTGAAGCCATTCGACGACAACAACCCTTCTCAGGGCTACATTCAGCGACAATATATATATATATATATATATACATACACTTTACAAACTTTAGTGAACTGAATTAATTAACTGTGAACCTCTAACACTATGTGAGCTGCCTTTGAAGTGAATAATTTAAATCAATCGAATGAATAAAATTGCAAAAATAATATTAAATAAATTTAAAACGTCTCAGTTTAATAATGGGCTTACGTGGGGGACTGCGTGTAAAGCAAGAGTTGTGAAATGACGCAAGCACCTCGTGCGAGGCTAGATCAATCATCACCATCAACATGTAACAAACGGAGTGCCTCTAGGGCGCTGTTTTGGGAGGTGCAATAAGGTGCTTGTAATATCTCCGCAAACAATCGTTTTGATTTTCAAAATTAAACGGGGTTTTCTTAGTAAATTGAAGGCTAGCTTTTGCACGCATCAGGTACACTCTCGATCTGTTAGATCGAGAGTTATTCGGAAATGTTTTTATATTTTCGCAACCAATTTTCCGATTTTCATAATTCAAACGGGATATTTGCTAGTATAATACAAAAACAAACCCTAACAAAA
The DNA here is from genome assembly GCF_047948215.1 of Lycorma delicatula. NCBI lineage: Eukaryota > Metazoa > Arthropoda > Insecta > Hemiptera > Fulgoridae > Lycorma > Lycorma delicatula. Next base: position 44,861,270 of record NC_134456.1, on the reverse strand, counting down.
ATTAATTGATATGCTCAGAAATGGAGCTTATTACACGACTGTCCAAAAAGGAGTGTAATGTATTTAGGGTGTATGTAGGTTTGTTCCACCGTAGAAGTTCAACGGCCGAATCGATTTAAATGTATACCCCGCGTAGTAATCCTTACGTTACGGAGAGTGTTGTAGGCTATGTAATATGTATTAAGAATCATTTTCTTTCCTTTTTTTCTTTATTAATGGAAACTGTAACGTTCTTATTTACTAAATACAATTATTATATTCCATCAGCTTATTAAACCAGCTGATATTACATATTTTTCTATTTCAATTAAAATGTATTGTTCACTATGATTTCAGTTGCTAATTAAGACACATATAAACATTTTTAGATAGACAAATTATTACCAAGATAATTTTACACTTAAACTAATTTCAATTAATATAAATCAAAATGTAATAAATTTATTAAAGATGATGTAACACAAAGTGAATAAAATATGTGTTTAATGAACATTTGAATTCCAGCATTATTAATGTAGATTGTTAACATAACTTAGGTATTGCACCAAGGCTGTGATTAGCGTACATTCCAATATATACTCGTTCCAGATGGAAAAATATTTTTTACTACAATAAAAAGCTGGCAGTGGGTGAATAACCTTCCCGGATTTATCCTTGAAACTTAAATATGCAATATTTAGAGTACAACTTGCAAAAAAAGATAACAATTTTCAGTAAAGTCAAACGGGAGCAATCCAAATCACATTGTGTATCAAAATTTACTGTATTTAGCATATATTGCTAAAAAATTAAAATTTTTAGTAAAAAAAAAAAAAATGTCGGTCCCGTTTGATCCTTTTACTCGTCGGCTACCTCATATAACATTAACAGAAGCCTTGAATGATAGATAATAATAACAACAACTGTTCTGCCCAAAGGCAGGTTCTCACATGGCCGCCCTCCATTCAGCTCGATTCTGTGCCATCTGTTTCATTTTATAGTAACTTCTTCCATTTTTATACTGTCCATCATCTTCATTCGTCTCCGACCTCTTGCTTTCCTCCCCGTTAAAAATCCTTCCAATTACGTCACCAACAGGCAGTCACGTCTTAGCCAATGTCCCAACCAACTGCATTCTCTTCTTTTTATTATTTCGATACTCGCCCTCTCTTCTCCCACTCTACGAAGCTCCACCTCATTCCAAACTCTCTCCGTCCGGCTGATCTTTTCCATCCTCCTCCAAACCCACATTTCAAAGGCCGCCGATCTTCTCTCCCTTCCCAACAGTCCATGTCTCTGCCCCATAAAGGGCCACATTCCACACCTGCGAAATGTTTTTCGCAGGTTTTTTCCTTAGTCGCAGACCTAGTTTGCTACATACCAGTCTCGTCATTTTGCGGAATGCTTCCTTTGCTCTAGCAATTCGTACTTTAACTTCCTGATCACACCTCATATCTTTCCTAATGATGCACCCCAGGTACTTGAAGGATGCCACTTGCTAAACTTTATTTCCCCCAATCCTAATCGTTGCCCTTTTGGTTGATCTGCCAATTATCATGCTTTTTGTTTTCTTTGTATTTATATTCATTCCATACTCCTCGCAGGTTTGATTTATTCTTCTCAACATTTCATTCATCACGTATTCACTCTCTGCCAACACTGCCATGTCATCAGCGAACCTAACGCACTCTATCCACCTTCCTCCAATATTTACACCCTTATTACTAGTTAGACTCTTTACAACTATCGCTTCTAGGTAACAGTTGAACATGGTCCGTGACATGCAACATCCCTGCCGCACCCCTCACCCAAGTCTGCTTTCCTCCGATAACTCATTTCCAATCTTTATCTTTACCTTCTGTGACAAGTACAGACTTCTTATTAATCACCTTTCCCTCCGAGCGACTCCTTTTACCTTTTAAGATTCTCAGCAATTTATCCCATTCCACCCTGTCAAATGTCTTCTCCAGATCTATGAAGACCACATATAATATCTTTGCTTTTCAATATATATTTCTCCGATCACTCTTATTAACCAACCATACGAATGATAAATAAAGTATCAGAAATTAAACAAAATTCAAAAAAGATTAATTTTTAAGTCTGAACCACCACTAGACCTTTTTACTTCCTTGTACGAAGTAAAGGAAGTATTGTGATCGAAAAAAATTTTCGCAAAATCAATTTTGACTAGTTTCGGCGTGACGTCTATACGTACGTACGTATCTCCCATAACTTAAAAAGGATTAGCGGTAAGATGTTAAAATTTTGGATGTAGGACTATTGTAACACCTGGTTGTGCATCTCCTCCTTTGATTGCAATCGACTGAACCAAAAGTGTCCAAAAAACCCCAAATCCAAAAGAAATTTGGATTTTGTACTTTTTCTTAATTGCAGTAATAAGTGCTCATGGAGAGCTTTTCAACGATATACCATAAGTTGTGCTTATAGGCAGATGACATTTTAATTAATGAAATATTTGGATCTTATTAGGGGAAGGCACCTCGGTTCGAATCAGACTTCAATTTTTTTAATTTAAATATTGATTTATTAATAATTATTAACTCTGATAGTAAAAGGTTTTTACGATAAATTATAATTCAATAATAAAACAACAAAAAAACAATATGAAATAACATTACAAGTTATTAATGAAATAAAATTTTATGTACTGTCCATTTTAAAAGAAATGTGTAAAAATAATTTAATAGACATACAAGGAAGTCACGTGCTGTTCACATCAAATTGTTTTAAAAATTTCCCATATGGTCTTGATTAACATTCGATACAGTTGGAATTTTAATCTTGAAAATTGAATGCGGGTACAGTTCCAGCCACCTTGTTTTCTGGGACTTCAAGTTTAATTTATCGAGGATTTAATTATTTACTTCAATACATCTGCTCGATTTGATGCAATTTTATTCACCGATGCTAAAAGAAATGATACTTTACAAAAAAAGTTCGTTTGTACGATAGGGTCGAAAATTATTCCAAAGCTGGAATACATAGCCGAAATATTTGGACCAAAATTTAAAACTTTATAATTGCTGACACAGCTTGCCTAGAACTAATTCAGAATCAGGACATGTGGCTCATTAAAGGAGCTGTAAAAACAATTCCTATTCGAGGTCTTTTGGTCACTATTAAAAACTGACCTATACGATCTGAAGTGCAGCAACTGAAGGGAGCAACTGGCTATTATGCAATGTGAAAAACTTATTCGATTACCTTTCATCAGTTTCTGGAAAAATTATCGGGTAGAAAATCGTCATTTAAAACACAAAAAGATTTCTTCCATGTCACACAATTAAGACAAAGGTTCTTCTGCCCATCACACAAGCAGAGACTCTATTTCCAAAATTGTGCCCGGTAAACTGGGACCATGGAAGTACAGGAGCCGGGAGGGGTCAGGAAGGACCTTACTCCCATTGTCTGCCAGAATATTTGCATGGAATACCCGAATGGATATACACTGATAACTCAAGTCCTGACGAGGAACGTAATACTGGTGCCAGAGTGTGCCATGAGCTATTCTCTTTTTACCATTCAATTGGAAAATACCATTGAAACTTTTGTTGGGGAGGTTGCAACGATCGACATTGCCCTTCGACAACTCTTTTACGACAAGCCTTTCGTAAAGCTGTCTTTCTTTGCGGCTAAAAAGCTGTAATTCTGGCTATCATATCTTGCCAATATCCAACATCATTAAAGAACTTATATACGGACTTTAATTAGACAGTTACAAGTTGCAGAAAAGTTGCTTATCATTCAGCAAACCTCTTTTACTAACAACGCATTCAGAGTTTCTATCGACAATGTCTTCGCCGGTAGAGAATGAGCTATTACACCTGACGGTACCAAAAACGAAAGTGTGGGCATATTCAGGCTAACTAGCCATGACCGTCTTGGTATCGAATCTGTATCTGTAATCTGTATTTGAATCTGTATCGAATATATTTATATCCTAAGTACATCTAGATGTCACTTGTAAGATGAAAACAGTGTTATGAACTGGGAGCACGTAGTGAATCAATGTGATTATATTTTAGAGATTTTAAAGGATTGTCTGTTGGAAAGATATATTGGAGAGTTCGGAAATAGACTTGGTATCAAAATTAGAGCAGGTGAAATAAAAAAAATTATTTTTTTTCTGTTAAAAATGTTTTTAAATGTCTCCTTAAAACAAAAATTAAAAAAAGACCAATTTTTTAGGCTTTCACCGATCTATACATTACACTTTGTCGGTATAGCTATAGCTGATGTAGCAGTTTATATCACTGCATCGGGGAAAGTAAAAAAAAAAGAAAAAACTTAAAACTGAGCTTTTTAAACAATTCATAAATATTAAAGTTGAATTCTTCGTTAAATATCAATTTTTTATTTTGATGTTAAATTAAACATTATTGCTAGGTACTAACCTAGCTTAATTTAATTATTTGTAAAATAGAGATACTAATTTTCTATTTTTACCCACGACGGAACCGAGATTGTATATGCGCTTGGAGTAAGAGGTAGTGTGTATGTATGTATCTATGTTACCATTTTCCTCAAAAACTACTGGACCCATTTTTCGATGCGGTTTTTTCCGCATTACTTAGGTATCACTTCAACGAAGGTTCTTAGACACGTTTTACGATTATAGGCCACAAGGGGGGGGGGGGGGGTTGCTACAGTAGATGTGTTTCTCTAAAACGGCTGGGCCGATTTTGATGCACTTTTTTGCATTATACATCACCTCAGAGCAGGTTCTTAGATTAGTTTTACGGTTATAAGCCGCAGGGGGGGGGGGGCTGCAATAGAGATATTCCTTCAAAACTGCTTCTGAATGTTCTAAATCTTTCTAATTAGTATTTCAGTATTTAATTATCCAATTTAATTTCGTCGAAGGGTTTTTAAAATGTTTAATTTTATTTACTTATTATTAACACGGTATTAGAAATTTGTTTCTTTTAAAACTTATTTTATTCTATGAAGTGAGCATAATTCAGTTCAAACGTAGTGAATTCTTTAAATTTATATGCAGAATCAAAATAACCCTAATTCTACTAAATACTTCTAAAACTTCTAAATACAATAACAATGATAGAAAAGTAGTGGTATATTCTTAACATGAAATTTGTTAACATGAACATTTTTGTTTTATACTTGTATTGAAATAATACTACAAAATTTTGCGATGATAAAAATAATTCTTTTTTTTTAATTTTCTGTTTTGCATTTTTTAGCTTGGACATCGGATATTATATAAAATCGATAAAATTCAGTATTATTAAATATTTTTATCACAAGCATCTTAAACGGTATGAAAAAATGGAACAACTTTTTCAATAAGGAAAAAATAACACAGGAAATTAAACGAAGATATTATAAAAGACTCCATCAGATGAAAGTAATTTTACAAATTTATAACCAGAAAAATCAAAAAGGCTGAGTGAGAGATATTTTAAAACGAAACAAAAATCTTATAAATTATTTAATTAAACACATTCGTAAAATCGCCTAAGAAATAATGAGAAACAGCAAGTAAATGCTTTAAACGTTGGATAACAGTGTTAGAATTCGCCGGGAATGGTGTTTTCCTTTCTCTTAGACAAGAGGGGGAGAAGGTTTAAGCCGAAGTAATCAGATTAGCTCGGATGAGGAAATTGACGTGATTGGAAGAAACAGCAATTGCAATACAGGCGAGAGCTCCACCAATTACACGGCCTGTCCTTCACTGGTTAACTTCTTTCCACTTAACTCACCCCCCATTTCGGATTACGATTTATAATTCCTTTTGAACAGAGTTAAAGCCTTTCAAGAAGCTAACAATCCTACACTTTTTTCAACCTTTTTTTTCTCGAAAAAAAGGAAAAGAAAAATGTTCATCTAGAGAAAATATTTCTATTTAATCTGTTACATTTATTTTTAATTTTTGAACAGTCTTTTCATCATTTGCGACGTCTTCTTAAACTCGTTTAATTAAGGACTTTCTTTTTTTTCTCAAGAATACAAATTATTAGATTAAGAGAAAGGTTGCTCACATAAATTCAATGTTGTAATTTCTGTTAATTTAAAAAAAATTAAGACTCCTAATTAATTTATGAATCCGGAATAAAAATGTCTTTCTATATTTTGAAATGAAAGAATTTAAATTTTTATTACCAAAACAAATACAATTAACTTTTTTTCACCACGGCTTTACAAATTTAAGTATTTAATATTCTAATCCGTAAAAGTACTGAACGAGCTGAAATAAAAATAAAAACCCTTTAATTAACATGAACAATTATTTCTTTTAATTAAAGGTATAAATAACTAACGACTAGAGATGTCTACCGTTAAAAAGCTTCAGGTTTTACTATGATTTAATAAAGCTTACTGCAAGTTACTTTAGAACAAAATAACTCGTCCCACATTAATCAAAATATTTGAAATAAATAATAACTTTCGTTAACATTTAAATAAAAAAATCTGATGTGGACACCATATGACTTCCTTGTACGCCTATTAAATTAAAGATACATTTTTTTTCACTTACTTATTTCATTTGACAGTTTGATACGATCCTCCAATTCTTCTATAAAGTGGACAGTTACACAATTGCATTGTGGTGGACACCACATTGCATTACATTTTTTTGTGGTGTCCGTATCAGTATTTTATATTAGTTTATACATTAATTTTGTTTCACGTCCCTTAAGTAGTTATGCGGTTTAAGTGAGAAAGTGTCGGATCCGTAATCATGGACACATCGGTTCGAATCCGACTTCATATACATACACTTTTTAAACTTTTTTTTTAAATTTAATATATTGATTGATCAGTAATTATTAACCTCTGTAAAAACTTTTGAATTAAAATGAAAAGTGCATAAAATTCTATTTCACTAATAAATGCTGATTTTTTAAATTATTTTATTGAATTATTATTTATTGTAATTTTTTTTACAATCAAAGATAATAATTATTAATAAATCAAGATATTTAAATTATAAAAAAAAGTTGAAAAAAAAATCTATATGAAGTCTGATCCGTACCAATGTGGCCTTCCCCTTGTAAGATCCAAATATTTCATTAGTTAAAATTTCATCTGGCTATAGCTCTGGCACCAATGAAAATAAGTACTATTTATGATATATCGTTGAAAAGATCTCAATGGGAGCTTATTACTGCAGTTAAAAAAAGCCCAAAATCCAAATGTTTTTGATTTCGGGCTTTTTGGACACTTTTGGTCCAGTCAATTGTAATCGAAATGGGAGGTGCACAACTAGATATCACAACAGTCCTAAATCCAAAATTTCAACATTCGACGGCTAATCGTTTTTGAGTTATGCGAGATATGTACGTAAGTATAGACGTCACGCCGAAACTAGTCAAAATGGATTCAGGGATGGTCAAAATGGATATTTCCGTTGAAATCTGATAACCGAAACTTTTCGCGATCACATACTTCCTTTACTTTGTACAGGGAATTAAAAAAAATTTTTAAGCCGTTTATTTATTTTCTAGATACTGCATAGTACTGCATTTTAAACTGAAATTAAGTCTGAAATGAAATAAAGAAGTTAAAATTTTCAAAAGTTCGACTACTTATAGCTACTTATAGACTACTTTCTTATACCAGTTCCGATTTACCCGGGTGTTCTGAACGAAAACTGTGCAGCAATTATGTACAAATATTTATTATATTTAAATAACAACTACAGAAACAGGAATAATACTTACAACATACATTTTTATTTACCGAAGATGCTCAATACGGCCAAAATTTACGGCAGACCTGGCTGAATCTGTTTCAAACTACAAACTGAAGCATCAAAGGAGTGATTCCATTAAGAAATTCTGTTATGTTACTTTTCATTCAGTTCATCTAGTGTATGAGGATTACTTTTGCAAACAGTTCACAAATAAAAATCTGTAGGTCTAAGAAATAGATATCCCTATGGCCAGATATGCTTCCAGATAACTTCACGCAGAAAATTTGGCGAAGCAATGGCGATGTGCTCCGTTATTCCGTCCTGTTGGAAGTATACTCCAGCATAATCGGCTGATGAAAGGATAAAATAACTTCTGAGTTCACTATTCATATTATGTTATACGCATACGATTCTCCAATCTTTTCGTCATGACTTGTATACGTTCACAGACTGCACCGGTTGTTCTGGGTATTGGTGTAAAACTATCTTTAAACGGAAAAATGATTTATCGGAAACGTGTTATCATCGTTTTTAATTTATAAAATTCAAAAACCATCGGCAATAATCAAAACGTTTAGAAAAACCAATACAATGTAACTGGTGCGCTGCTTTCTAATGTTTAGTCCATTCTCTGTGCTTACTAGTTGAGATTTGTTTTTGTAGTGCCCATTTTCTTGTATTTTTTTCGGACTTTGAGCTATGCGATCAGAAATGCCACCCAACTTTTCCTCTATTAAAAGATATGTTATTATGGATTCAGGATTGTCTTTGACAGATCCAAAAATTCAAGAGTTAAAACCACAGTCAAACTCTGAAAACAGAAGAATAAAATAACGTGCCAATGGTTATAGAAGTACAAAGAATGCTCAACAATGAAACATCAAAATCAGCTTTTAGTTTCACAGCTGTCAATATAAGAAAACAAGTTAAATCGTAATTTATTGTTTGCGATGCTCCTACATGAAAACGTTATGACTTTTTTTGTAAGATCTACTTGGGGTTTACTGTAGAAAACATCTGAAACTAGAGATAGATATTAAATGACTATCGTTTTTGTCAGAGTTGAAATAGCCAAAATTCTGGTTTTTTCAATTCCCTTTAAAATGATGTCATAACCCTTCCTTTTCATTTAAACTTTTTCAGTTATCCCCTCGGTTGTTTTCGGTGTGGTGTTATAGATCGTTTCGATCTATAACGATGTATAATACATCTTTGATGTATTTGAGGTACACTATTTATAAAATTCCATTCTTTTGTTTAATTATAAACACCCGCACACACACACACGCAAGCGCGCGCGCGCAACATATAGGGCATTAATTTGGCTCTTCCGTAATGTTATTTTTTGGTAAATACATGTTATAGTGAAAAATCGATATCTAGTAACGGTCAATATTATCCGGTGAATGTCGACACATACCAAACACGTTGGTGAAAGATCGAAATATTTGCTTGTTCACCGTACATTGGAACGACCAACAAAAATTAAAAACAAAAAAAAACAAATATATAAAAATATTTTTAGAAACATTTACAATCATGCAAATACGTCAAATAAGAATTTAATTAGGGTGATAACATTAGAGAAAATAAGCAAATTTCTTCAATGGGTAGAATCTACTTCTAAACAAACGTTAGAAATCAATAGAAATAAATATTTAAATTTCGAGAAAAAAGCCACTAACGAAAATGTAATTAATAAAAATGTACTTAAAATGACGTTTGATTAGTGAAATAATTCATTTCATGTAAGTTATTCAAATTTGTATTAAAAATATATACATTCAAATGATGATCCTAATAACAATATCTTCATTATATACCAACAAACTGAAATAGTAACAAGACTGTTAATTTTAATTGTTTTATATATATATATATATATATATAATTATACTATTATTTTTTATTACGTCTTCATTTAGATTGTATTATAAAACTTTCTGTTGAAACAGAGAACTCTACTACCGAAGTACTAAACATAAATAATAAAACTTACAAGCAGTGAGTGGCTATTGATAAAATGCTCTATTGATAAAGGCATCTATTGGTATAGAGCAGTGCGATAAAAATTTATTTATTAGAAGACTGGTTGAATTTATTCTAGTATTACATAAACAAGCCAAATAAAAAAACTAAATTATGATGCCACCTAAAAACAGTTAATTGTCATTTGTATACATAAAATAGATTATTTAGAGCAAAAAATTAATTATTATATGATCTCTGTTAATCTACTATCAATAATACGATCAATACAAATTCTACTGAATTTGTTTTACAATAATTTTCATAGGAATGGTCCAAATAAGCAAATATTTCGTTCTTTAATATAAATATAATTTTTGAAAATGAATAAAGAAAATAATTTGTTAATTAATAATTCTAAACGGATTATACATAAAATTAAATAACAAAGAACATAAACGTTGAGAAGACAATATTCTCTACGTTGCGCAAAAGGATAAGTAGATGTTAGTAACCGAGCGAATGTTCGTTCACAAGACAGACACATAAGCACTCAAACCATCTGCTCGCTTTCTCCTTTCACTGCACTTTAAGTATCATGGTGTATTTATACGTATAATAATTAATGAAGAGTGACACTTTGAATAGCATAAGTTCAGCGGTAAGGGGGTATTCGCTTGTTCATGCACCGAACACAGTTTCACGCTTCTCATAAGCGTACATCTCTTCTGCACTCGCTTTGCTGCCGCTTCATAGCACTTTACTAGTACAGCACTTCACTTACGATAACAATATGTCTTATTATAAACAAACACATAATTACCGTTAACTGGGACAATCGATTGCAATATAGAGACGTTTATTTTTTTTAATATAAAAAAAAACGAGAAGCATTTTACCTACGTTCCACTTTACCCTACGCGAATAAATTTAATTAAATTTCTATTTGAACTTATCTTTTGACACTCAGGAAATATTGCATACCAATACAAAAGAGAATTATCATAATCGACATCTGGACTAGCTTGTAAAATTTTGTTTTAAATACCAACAAAACACCTAAACAGAACAATCGTTATTTAATCGGCCTAGGCCAAAAACTATTAAAATAATTAATCGGCAAAGATAATAATAATGGAAAACCTCTTTTGTAATAATAGCTAAGACCACTATTTAAAAAAAATATATAATTTATCAAATAAACTAAAGTCAAATTCATAATCAAAAAGAAACCAACTTCCAAACATTGACTGTGATTCTCAATTTGAAGAGTTGCCAACTTTAAAAACTAAAAAACTAAGTTTTTTTTTAATGAAATATATGAAGACTTTAACTATAATTTAGACAGTGTATTTTATTTAGTTTTTTATTAACTTCAAAAGCGAGTAATCTACAAAAAATATGGTCCGTGTTAGTGATCGATAAAAAGAAATCCCATTCGGCACGCCGGAAGGCGGAGGTAGATTTCACCGGTGCTAAGTAGGGGATAAAAAAGATTTCCACCTTAAAGTTAAGAAAAACTTTAAATTTACTCAATACGACAATAGTTGCACGTGAAAAAAATTTCATATGTTTAGCATACGATAAGCTCCATCATCTTACAATTCCAGTAACATTTTGGTCATATCAAAACTTTTTCAGACAAAAGTTTTAGGTAATGTTTAGATAACTAACGACCACTTGAAATCGATTCGATACTGTGCCTGTTAAGGAAGGTATGATTTTTTTCATCTTGGAAACCCCAATTTTTCCATCCCCTGCGTCAATGGTCGGTGATATCAAAAAGCTTTACTCTGATACGGGGCCCTTATCAAATGAATAGTAGGAACTTTAAACGAATTCGATATTTTACCTAATAAGAAAGTTATAGCGATATTTTGTTTTTTTCTAAAAAGCCCCCCATAGTCCGATTTTACTCATTAACGAACTCGACCGAGATTTTGGGTCGTTATGTTTTATTTATCAATTTGAAAGTATTGGCGCAAAATTACGACAGTAGATTATAACCAAAAGAAAGTGAAATATATATATATATATATATATATATATATAAACTTTTAAAATGACGGTGGTTTTGGGATCTGAGGGATGAAACGCGAAGATATGTCGAAATTTTCCCGAAGTTGAATCATAGAACCCATTACAATAGGTATTTTCTTTAAAAATGTACCTAAAAGTCGTTTACAAGAAACACAAAGGAGATAAATCTGAGTATTGATAAAAAAAAAAGAAAATTAAGGCAGATATACAAGGGAGAGACCGTTACTAAATGACAGCTAAGCCTCTTTTGAATTAGAGCTATTTATTAATTTGTAACTTTAACTTTAAAAAGTGGGGTAATTTAAATTTTAATTGAATAATTTTTTTTTTTTTTTTAGGTAATTAAGATATATATATATATATATTCAATAAGAAACACATAAAAGAAATAATCCAGCATATAATAGCATCATTAAATTGAAGTACAATTTTTAAGTAGGTAGTGTACTTTTAAAATTTATTTATTTTTAAGGAAATAGAATGTTTTTAAGTTTATTATAACGAAAAAGAAAATGAATTAAGGTTTTGAACAACAAGATATTGTTAATATTTAAAGGTTCAAAAAGTAAACGTTTTTCGCGACTTGAGCCGTCACACGACTAAAGCCGCGTTCCGGGAAAGTCCAACAACTGTGGGTTGTTTCTGATGCACGGCTTACACACACAACTTAATTAAAAAAATTATAATTTTATTTAAATATAATATTTTTTGTTCATTTAATTCAATTATTTTAACTGAAGCCCGCGGACATACCGTATTTAATTCTTGCGGGTGTGGCGGTACTAGCGGCGACGGTCGGAACTAACTAACCTACTGCAATTTCACAACCAACATAGAACAAATTTCGCCTGTACGGTCGGCAGGCTGGTATGGCCGCGAGCTTAACGCACTAGGTACCGAATCGACCGGGCGATCAAGTTCGAGACCTAGTCATACCGAGTTACTTTTTACACTTTAAATATTATTCATTTATTTAATTCTACCGCCCACCTGTGATGTCACAACATAGCAGTCGAATACAACAAAATTTTGTTGTGCGGGTACGATTTTACAAAACATTTTTTGCGCATATTGTTATTAACAAATGCACCTAAGAAAAATATGACCTTAATTAGGGAAAATCTCGAAATACTGAGGATGATCTCGAGATACTGAGTCACTCCCTTGACCTTTTAAGTTGAAAATTTAACGGCAACAATGACCTGAACATAGAAGTAATCTGATCAAGTTTGGTCAATCAAAGTCGGCCCAGTATTTCTAGACCACCAGTCCAGGAGAAATAAGGTGATTTAGAGGCCAACGCCGAACACACACACACACGAACATTAACATCTAGAAAATTTCCATCCAGTTTTTTGGGTTCCTTAGATGTCAAAACGTCAAGATTCGGTGAAAACCGCATATGCCCAAATTGGACCGATTACGATACTTTTCCTTCTAGAGCTATAGCGCTATGTAGACAAGAAAGTAATATTTTTTAAATTTTACGGAATTGAAAAATGAAAATTATGTACTTTGATAGGTTGCCATTTTGTTTTTTTTTTATTATTTCATTATTTGTGCAATTTTAATAACTGTACGCAGTTGCGGGCAGAGTTACGTAAACATTTAAAACAAGTTTATCGGTTAACAAATAAAATACAGTGATTTGACTACTGTGCACTGGTGAAATAATACCATTTTATTCATAAGGTCAGGATAGACAAATGCATCTCAGACTTTGTTAATATGTAAGGCGGAAGGCAGTACCTCGATGTAATTTGTTTTTCTTTCATTTTAGGATTTTGGGGACCTTAAACAACGAGAGATGAAAAAAAACAACTGGTTTCTGGTACACAACTTCCCTTATTATACTACTAGATTAGTTATTTTCTTCGTATCGTACAATTTTTTAAATTTATAAAATAATAGTAAAGCAAATTTCTAAATTCTCTGAAAAAAATCGCGAAAAATTTCAGTTTTCATATTGAAACGGAAATATCCATTTTGACCATCCCTGAATCCGTTTTGACTAGTTTCGGCGTGACGTCGGCACGTATGTATGTATCTCGCATAACTCAAAAACGAATAACCGTAGAATTTTGAAATTTTGTATTTACGACAATGTATGTTGTAACATCTAGTTGCGCACCTCCCATTTCATTGCAATCGACTTAACCAAAAGTGTCCAAAAAAGCCCAAATTCAAAAAAAATCTGGATTTGGAATTTTTCATAATTGCAGTAATAAGTCCTCATTGACCAGCTTTTCAATCAGATATTATAAGCTTAACTTATTTTCATTGGTTTCAGAGTTATAGCGAAATAAAATTTTAATTAATGAAATATTTGGATCTTACACGGGAAAGGCACATCGGCGAGAATCTGACTTCATTTCCTTTTTATATTTAACTTCTTTTTTTTAATTTAAATATCTTGTTTTATTAAAATATGATTGTTGCCGGCCTCTGTGGCGCTAGTGGTAGCGTCTCGGCCTTTCACATTCGTAGGTCCCGGGTTCGAATCCCGCTCAGGTATGGCATTTTCAAACGCTACAAATCCATCATCTCATCCTCTAAAGCAATACAATAACGGTGGTCCCCGAAGGGGATTGAAAAAAATTTTTTACAACCTGTAATTGTAAAAAAATTTTACAATAAATATTAATTCAATAACAGAAAAAAGAAAAAATGTAATAAGAAATATAAATAAGTCAAAAACATATCTAATTTAATAGGCGTACAACGAAGTCATGTGTTGTTTCCACATCAGATTTTTTTTAACCAAAACATTCTTTGAAAAAGTTATAAAAAACTGAAATAAAGTACAAATTTTTGAAGTAGAAAAAAGAAAAAATGAAAAAACATTAAATGAGAATATAGGTCAGTAATAAAGCACTACAACCGGAGAATGTTGTACGAGAGACAGTCTCTGGAAGAAAAGAAAATAGAACCAAACAGTAGTTTACAATTTCAAATTAGATACTTTATATATTGGACGGTGTAAGCTTTTAAACAATAGTAGTATTAATATTCATGTCGGTCTGGTGGACATCACAACGAACAGCTTCGCTTTTGCTACCTCGTTATACGGTCGTCTTAATTATACTCTGCTTAATTATAAATACCTTGCTTTCTCTACCCACCCGTCATTTGCCGTTTCATAACTACTAATTTTGCATTACAATAGGACCGGTCCATTTTCTATTACTGTTTATATTTTACGTATAAAACTCGTTCTTTTTACCGGGTATAAAATGTAAAACAATTCACTACGTAAAAAAATGAACTAATGACCGGGATTAATGTGAAATCCCGGAAGGACAAATTTAAATATAACTGTTTTAATTTCGGTAAAGTCTCTTGTGAATTAAATTGCCTATCAGAATACATTACTCGAACTTATCCAATTTCTAAAACAATAAAATTATTGTTAAGTAAATACCATAAAAAATTGTTTAATGGTCTGGCACCTTAAATTCTTTTACAAATGAAATCCCTAACTATTGGTGGATTTTTTCCGGGATTTTTCCTATTCGAATCTCTCTCTATAAATCAACGGCTTAGAAAAAAAAAATAATAAATCTCATGTGGACACCACACGATTCCTTGTACAACTATTAAATTATATATATTTTAATAAGTATTTATTTTTTTAAAGTAAATTTTATTTCAATAATAACTTCTGATTTTTTTCATATATATATATATATTTTATTGTTATTACTAAATTATTATTTATTATAAAACAGTTTTACAATCACAGCTTAATAATTATTAATATATCAATATATTTAAATTAAAGAAAAAACACAGTTAAAAAACGAAATGAAGTCGAATTCGAACCGACGTGCCTTTCTCTTGTAAGATCAAAATATTTCATTAATTAAAATTTTATTTGGCTATAAATCTGGAACCATTTTTGATCAAGTTGATTGCATTCAAAAGGAAAGGTGGACAATTAGATGTTACAGCAGTCCTAAATCCAAAATTTCGATATTCTACGGGTAATAGTTTTTGAGTTATGCGAGATACATACGTACGTACAGATGTCACGCTGAAACTCAAAAACGCATAACTCAAAAACGATTACCAATAAGATGTTGAAATTTTGGATTTAGGACTGCTGTAACACCTAATTGTACACCTTTCCTTTTGATTTCAATCGACTGGATCAAAAGTGTCCGAAAAAGCCCAAAATCAAAAAATAAATTGGGTTTTGGACTCTTTTTAGCTGCAGGAATCAGTCCTGATTGAGAGCTTTCAACCACATATGAGGATCTTACAAGGGGAAGGTACATCGGTTGGAATTCGACTTATACCCTTTTTTTTAATTTAAATATATTGATTTATTAATAACTATTAACATTTGTAAAAAAAATTTTACAATAAATAATAATTCAGTAATAACAATAAAAAATATATATATGTGAAAAAATATTACAAGTTATTAAGAAATAAATTTTTTTTCATTTTAAAAAAATTTATAAATATATATAATTTAATAGGTGTATAAGGAAGTCATGTGGTGTCTTCATCAGATTTTTACTACATGTTAAATCTTTACATGACGCCTGAATTACCTACCTAAATTCTATTTCAAAAAGCTAGCAGGTACAGGTAGTATTATCCAAAATTTAATTTCACGAATTCTGATATATCTTTATAAAACTTTTATTGTAATAGAATGAATTAAAAGAGAAGAAAAAACTAAATAAGATTCTATTACGATTTATTATAAGCTGACCATCCATAAAAATCGTTTTATTAATTCTTACTTCTATTTTTTTCATTTAATTTCAATAATAACCTTCTACTACAAAGTATAGAAGTCAATGTTTCTGTTAAAATGTTTAAATACGAATAACACTGAAACCCGTGGACCGATTCTCAAAATTCAAATTTTCATTTTGTTATCAAGTTATACCTTTGTCCATTATGTAGTTAAATTTCAAATTTTAAACTGGAGAGAAAGAAAAATAAATTATAACCGATTCGAGTTTACCAGGCGATAAATGGATTTCTGAATAAGATTTTAGGTCTTATCAATATAAAAATAATATTAATTTCAATTTAGATTTTCTTTTTCTTTTAATTTTTCGAACTTAAACATCTCCGTAACTATTGCATCAACTTTCTTTATTCAAATTTTACTGGTTTTAAATTTTTTTGAAAACCGATTTGAAATTTTTCATTCTTCTCTATTTTTCTTTGAGCTCTACCTTTTCAAATTTTAATGTATAAGGAAAAATTTGTTATAATTAAATATAAAGTCCTTAGTGTATAAATATTTTTCTTTTCATACAAGTCATTATCAGTAACAGTAATAACAACAATATTGATGTTTTAAATTTTATATATGATTATTATTGTATGCTTTATCTAGGTTCACCCACAACATATTTCATCATCCTCTAATGGTATTTTTTTAATAATTTAATTAAATTTATTCCTTCCCTTTCCTATTCATATATTGTACTTTTACTTCCTTGTACGAAGAAAAGGAAGTATTGTGATGACGAAAAATTTAGGTTTTCAGATTTCAACGAAAATATCAATTTTTATCATCCCTGAATCCATTTTGAGTAATTTCAGCGTGACGTCTGTACGTACGTAAGTATCTTACTTAACTCAAAAACGATTACCCGTAGGATGTTGAAATTTTGGATTTAGGACTGTTGTAACATCTGGTTATGCATCTCCCCTTTTGATTGCAATCGACTGGACTAACTGTCCAAAAAAGTTAAAAATCCAAAAACAATCTGGATTTTGAACTTTTTCTTAACTACAGCAATAAGCCCTTATTGAGAGCTTTTCAACGATATAAGTTGTACTTATTTTCACCGGATCCAGAGTTATAGCCAAATAAAACTTTAATTAATGAAATATTTGATCTTACAAGGGGAAGGCACATCGGTTCGAATCAGACCATCTCCTTTTTTTTAATCTAAATATACTGATCTACTAATAATTATTAATCCCTCTGAGTGTAAAAAAACTTTTACGATAAACAATAATTAAATAATAAAAATAAAATAAAGAAAAAATATCAGAAGTTATTAATGAAGTACAATTTTATGTACTTTTAAAAATGTGTATATGTAATTTAACAGGCGTACAAGGAAGTTATGTGGTGTCCACATTACTTTTTCAAATTTTTAATCTAGTTTCCAGAACTTTGTCCAGGAGAATCTAGTCTCAACTATCAGGCAATGAGAAATGTCATGTAAAACCACAGCCATGTAATGAAGCTCGACAATCTAATATCACCGATCTTGAACTCTCCAGTCCCATCTAATTACATGCTTTTATTTAACTTACAATAGCTCAAACAAGTCCTCGAATTTTACAACCTTAAACCCATTTCTCCACGTTATACAACAGTGAAATTCTACACAGCAACGTAAATCGGGTAACAGTAAAGTATTCCATTGTTAATTTCATATATTTCTATATTTAATATATATATGATAAGTCTAAAAATAATGTAAGGAAAATATTTTGAAGATGGGAGCTGAATCGATGACATGTACTTATCGATTCGACTGATTTTGAAGTCAATTCAGTATGAGCAAATCAGGTGGCTGTAGATTTTAACATCACTAGTGTAAATTTACCTTTTAAAATTTATGTACGTTAATCAACTGATTTAATTATAAATAACTGGTATCAGTTATAACAATAGAAACTAATTCTCCGGGTTACAGTACACAGTAGAACTGCATATAATTTTTTTTTTTTTTTTTTTTGGTTGTTAAAGAATTAAAACAACTAAAAGTAAAAATTAACTTGTCAGTTTAAATACTTATTAAGAAAAAATAGTTGTAAATTAACTTAAAAGAATTTAATTTGTTCGATTATGATTTCAAACAACTCATTTTTGTGGAGGAAATAAAAAATTGAATAATATAATTCCTTAGATATTAATTCTAAAAGAAATGTCGAAAGACACCGAATCTCACCAAGCCTGTAGGAAAGGAAACAAACAAAAATCTACAACGACGAAGAAAGAGAAAGACTCGACGAGAGAGACGGTTAGAAAAGAAAGAAAATGAAGATGAAGAAGCCAACCGGGCAAGATTGGATATTCATAACCTGGGAGCTACCTGAACACCAGAAGTGCGTGAAGTTTGATTGGTACTTCGAAGCCAGTGCGAATTGCGGTATCGTGCAACAGAGACACCTCAAGACCGCGAAACTCGTTTGGAAAGTCAACGCCAGTGCTATTTAGAATATAGGGAACTAGTAACCCCACAAGAACGTGAAATCAGTTTAGAATATAGGCGCCAACTACGTCATAAATGGAATGCTGGTCTTTCACATTCGAGAATGCAATCGGGTCTTTCACATTCGAGAATGCAATCCGCATGTTTTGTGATAGCATCTGTGAAATTTGTACGAAACGTTGCTATCCTAACCAGGTTTCATATCGACTTGCAGCAAAAAATTCATCAAATCCGTCAAACAAAAACAAAAAAAAATTCAATTCTTACTACGTCACCTATGTAAAAATCATTAAGCCGAAAACGACAACTCTAACTACGGTTTATTGGAACTATCGTCAACCAGGACCAAATACCAAACGTGATTCAAATACTGTCGCAGTCAGAACAACGAGCATCTGATTGGCGTGTAATTTAAGGTATAGCAAAAAGTAATAATATTAATAATCTGAGAAAAATGACAAATATGTAACAATTTTAAATGAAAAAGAATATCAGTAACTAGAAGAGTGCAAAACAATAGAAGTTGTAAGACGGGAAGATACAATCACCGACCTTAAGTCATAAATCAAATCAGAAAGCCTTAATAATTAAAATGTAACAACGGGATATCGGTATAGTAATAAATAACTGGGATATTTCAGTGATGTACACTGTATACATGAGATAGAGGGAATACTTCAAAATTGATTCTTGAAATAAAACTTATCTTTTTGTTTATATCGCTCAAAAATAAACATTATCCTGTATCAAATTAGAAATCTGATGTGGACACCACATGACTTCTTTGTATGCCTATTAAATTACTTGCACATTTTTTGCTGCACTTCATTTAGACTTATTTCATTTAAAACTGAAATACGATCCTCCAATTCTTTAATAAATTGGTCAGTTCCACAATTGCTAACATATTAGTTCTTATTAACATCAAATATTTACACATATTAACATCAAATATTTACACAATTATTAATTCAACAATCTTACCTGAAATATTAGGTTAGAGTAAAAGTCCCTTTATTACTCTTTAAATTAATGTAAAACTTATCTAATACTATGTTTTTTTATATTATTATGATGTAACCATCAACAAAATGAAAACAAAAATGAATTATCAGATGTTTCACTAAATCTAATGTGGACACCACATGACTTAATTGTACGGCTATTAAATTACATATACACATTTTTATAAGTACATAAAATTTTATTTCATTAATAACTTCTGATATCTTTTCATATATTTTTTTTTACTGTTATTATTGAATTATTATTTATTGTAAAACTTTTTTTACAATCGGTGGTTAATAATTATTAATAAATTAATATATTTAAATTAAAAAAAGAAAGTAAATGAAGTCTAATTCGGGGGGGGGGCCTTCTCCTTATAAGATCCAAATATTTCATTAATAAAAATTTTACTTGCTATAAAAGTACAACTTATGATATATTGTTGAAAAGCTCTCAATGAGAGCTTATCACTATAGTTAAGAAAAAGTCCAAAATCCTATTTTTTATTTAGATTTTGGGCTTTGTTGGACACTTTTGGGTCAGTGAATTGCAATCAAAAGGGGAGGTGCAGAACTAGATGTTACAATAGTCCTAAATCAAAAGTTTTATCATCCTGCGGCTAATCGTGTTTGAGTTATGAGAGATACGTACGTACATAGGTACAGACGTCACGCCGAAACTAGTCAAAATGGATTCAAAGATAGTCAAAATGGATATGTCCGTTGAAATCTGAAAACCGAAATTTTTCGCGATCACGATACTTCCTTTACTTCGTACAAGGAAGTAAAAATGCAGTAAAATGCATCGCAGCTTCACTAAAGGAGGAAAAAATAGGAAACACCTAAGGTATGAGGTACTAATTACAGTTACTTATTTAAAAGTAATGATGTAGCGCCGGTCCTTATAAAGAAAAATTTAGTGTGTATTTTCTATGTGGTTTTTAAATGACCGATTCGCAAATTCCATCAGTAACAGAAACGACGCAAAACACTCTATTCTTCATTCTCCTTAGATTGTCTAGTATAGAATGCTTACTATTCTAAAAAAAAATAATCATAGTAGAGAAGCTATTTTCAGGGATAAGTCTCACGCTAAGTCACCTACAACTGATAACAGCACAACAAGAAAAGTTCCATAGTCTATTATTAACGAATCATAAGAGAAAAATATGTATTTCTCATTCTACACGTTTTTACTACAGCCTGATACGATGCGAGTTTACTATGACCGCATTACATCAAACAATTAGACTTTCAATGTTATAAACGATAATAAAAAAAATAAATACAGCTCGTTTATACTTTCAGTAATACATTAAAATTTTTGCTTTAATCTATTTATTAGTTTTCCAATAGATAATTATAATATAAAATTAACAACAAAAACTTGATCGATAACCGATTAAGAGGAAAACGTACTAAAAATTACATTACAATTTTTTCTCTTTTTTACCATATATCATTAATTTTTTATTTTTATTTTTTATCAAAATTAGTTTTACAAACGTTAACAAAAAATCAAGCGTAAAAAGTTATTCGTTAATCAAAAGAACTGATAGCTATACGAAGAGGCAATTACATTTTAATTTATAAACTTGAAAAGGGCGGGTCATCTTCAAATAATCAGCTATCATGTTGCCTTGTCATTCTTAGCAGGCAGTTCTGAAGTAATGTGTATCCGTAAACAGTTTAAAAATTAATTAGGCAGTGATTGATGCTGTGCCAGGAAACCATCTTTGGCTCGTTAGTTTCGGGCCGAGTTACAGAGGAGAGCGGAAGAGAACGGTTGTACGATGCGGATTAGGAAAAGAGGAACGACGGGGTAATGGTAAGGCGGGAGATAAATAGAAGGGAGTATAATAATTGCTGAAAGAATAGGAGGAGGGGAAAACAAGTGTGCATGTACGTAAGTGTGTGCACGCGCGCGCGTTATTCATTACGCTTTGTTTTCTATTCTCGGTCGCCAGAACCCTCTGCTAACAATTCAAGTTGAATTTGCGAAGGTGACCTCTTTCGACTCGACTCTACGGCCAGAACTGAATCGTTTATTAACTCTTACCGACAGAACAAAACTAAGTTCCACGTCACATTTCTGTGAGAGTAGTAAAATCAGGAAAGAAAATATAGAAATACTAAATAAAATTGAAATACAATTACATTAACAATTTATTGGGTAATATTTCATACTATTAAATCGATCCGTTTTTTCTTCCGAATCGAATAAAATAAATAGAATGATTATGATTTTAAGAAGCGTCTTGTAAAATATATGTATTTCAAACATGAACTAAGAAAATAAAAACATATATAATTATTTGAAATAGGGGCATTTAACAGATTAGACGGACGGACAGCATGAAAAAGAAGTAAAAGAAAGAAAATAGAAGCTTAATCAGAACAATTCAAAACAAATGTTAACCGGTTGGGAAATGAAACAAGAAGGATTGATTAAAACGATGCTGGAAAGATCATCCCAACCCCGTAGGGAAAGACACCGGGTTGTGACGCTTCCCGTCCCCACCCGTTCATAGGCTGGAAAGATCAGCAGAAGCTGCAAAAAAAAAGAAATTAAAAAGACTAAAAATGAAACTATTTAAAATCAAGGAGTTGTTAGAAGCTCAGAATTTTATTACCTGAAAACAGATGAAAACGAAGCCGGACATGATGCAAAGGACTGCCTCAGAACAAATAACCGTAACATGATACAAAAACATTTTTCCGCTCAAATCCAAATATTCTACAGTTAAATTAATGGTATGCTAAGTCTAAACGGTATAAACTGTTGCAAGACTAGTAAACTACAACTATCTTAACAATCTGTAAAGAATTCTGCTTTCTGTTTAAAGCAAATGGTGTAAAATATGATAAAACAAAAATTATAAGTAAGCCGAACGTTTAACTTAGATATATAATAGACTATAATATAACAAACAAGTATTAGAAAACGTCTCAAAAAATCTTCAAATATAAACTAGATACTTTTAAGTAATATTATGATTAATATAAACTATCATTCAACGTTTTTTAATCTGTACGTATTTATAGGGTGATGTTTAAATAAGTAAACGACTTCATATTTAAAAACCTAGGGATACTAGGAGGTAGAAACAAATCCAGATCTACATAATTACTAATACTTTTCGGTGTCTGAAATCTTTGTCCGCCATCTTGGATCCGCCACACTGAAACCAACTTTTTTGTTAAATAGGAAACGTACACGTAATACACGATTTAAATGTAACATTTAACAGAAAACCGATTGCGAAAATAGTTTTTCGATAATACCTTTGTTTTTCAGTTCACCATAAATAGTAATCTTTTAACTATGTAGATCTGCACTTGTTTCTAGCTCCTAGCATCCTTAGTTTTTGAAATACAAAGCCGTTTCCTTACTTTAATATCACTCTGTAAGTAGGGAAGTAGGAAAGTTCTACTGTATGACTTTATTTTATCTACAAAAACACTTCCACCGTTCATTATTTACTTCATCCTTCGAAACCAGTCTTCAAATAAATTCTTCCATGTTTCGTTGGAAATCTGGACACACTTATCGTCCCAATCCCATAGGAGGTCATCATCGCTCGTAAAATTCCTACCTTTCATTCTATTCTTCACCTGGGAGTACAGTACGACGTCACATGAAGCGAGGTCAAGACTGCAGGGAGGGTGCTCAAACCGTTTTATTCCAATGCCGACGAAATACTTAACCAAACTTTGGAGCGGTGTGCTGAAACGTCATCGTGGTGAAAAAACATGTGTCCATCCTTGAGTGGTGGGCGCAGTTTTTTGAAAGCTTCGATAACTATAGGTAGGCAGTCCTCGGTGAAACTACCTTCTCAGTCTCCAACAAAACTCACTCTAAAACTCCTCGCACTAAAAAATACGACCACCATTCTCTTCTTCAACGAACCGGATTTTCGAATGCAGCCACAGGGATCTCCTCATCTTCGAATCTCCACACTTTGTTTTGTGCCTTGTTCGGAATCTCATAATAGTACTGTCAAGTTCTGTCGCAATACTGTTCACACAGTATATTAAAAAGAATATAACTTAAGAAGATTATTAAGAAATATAACTTTTTTTCGTTTCATGTTGTGTGTGGCTATCCATTTTATTTTTAGTTTTAAGTTGACCATTTATACAGTTTATTTTATTATTTTAGATTGCAAAGTATTTTATGAAATTAGATTTTTAATTTAACTATATATATTTTTTATTGACTGATAAATATTTGTGCTCATAATCTTCTGAGCACTATCTTTTTTTTTTCTAGTCACTAAGATAGTGACTAGACCAGTACTAGAGCACTACTGGTTGGAACCTGTTCAAACACGCGCTGACGTTTAATCGCCTGTGATGATCCGTTCCGTCGTTCTGCAAAACTTTCTTATTGCATTTATATATACCTATATCCCATTTTCAAACTTTTAACGTATTTCGGGTACCATGAAACACGATGTGAAATCGGACAGTAGATCAAATAATGCGACACGCAAAGGTTTACAAAGCTTTCTAACTTAGAATTGATTTCGCAGAATATCAAGAAATGCCGGTACATTAATGTCGAAGCACACCTATATTTGGTGGTAGGTCACACCTCTCTGTCTCAAGTATTTTCCGTATTGCAGCAATGTCTCCCGCAATCTCAGATGAAGACGGTCGACCTGACCTTGGAGCGTCCTCAAGGCCAAAGGTTGCTCTTTCAAACTCTCAGCACTACCTAAATACGGTTGTAAGATGAGGAAAATTCTCTCTAAGCACAGAAGTCATTTTCTTTAAAGGCTGGTCAAACTTAACCAACGTGCAAAATTGTCCGATATTCAGTTTTCGGCCATGACGACACCATTACTTCTTTTTTTCATTAACACGGCTAGAAAACAAATGAGACTGAGATAGTGACTAGACCAGTACTAGAGCACTGCTGGTTGTAACCTGTTCAAACACGCGCTGACATTTAATCGCCTGTGATGATCCGTTCCGTCGTACTGCAAAACTTTCTTATTGCCTTTATATATACCTATAAATCGATATAATCTATTAAAACTGCCCTTAAATGTACATACATAAAAGAACACGTCGAGTGTGATTTATAATCAAAGCCCAGCAAAAACTACCGAATAAAAATTGATGAAAATTTGTATTCGCGTTCTTCTTTCGGTGTGTTACACCACATCAGTCACTTAATTTTTTAAATTAGGAAGGTGGAAATGATATATTATAATTTCGGCTCAAAAATGTATAAGAAAATCAATGGTAAAACCAGTTTTTCTGTTAATTCCTTCGTTATCGAGTTATAATCATTCAAAGTTACAATGACGGAAAATCGTGTTAACAATAATAAGAGGTAAAACGCGCTGCACGAACAATTCTATTGCAGTTTATAATAACGAACATAATGCATACAATAACGAACTTTAAACATTGCTATAAAATTGATAATAATAAACAATAACTAATAATTAACAACACAACAACAAATTAAACCTAAACCTGATTTACGTCCGATGTAGAACCCCATTTCTTTATGACTCCAAATACCTCTCAAATACGCAATATTGTTTCCATACTTGAATATTTATCACCCGGTTATTTATATTATATATATATATATATATATAAATAACTTATATATATATATATATATATACACTATTTTATAAAGAGGAAGAGGGTTTTTGTTTCTTACGGATAAACAAAAAATTACCCGATCTATAGCTATTAAATTTTTACCCATGTTTCTTGGCATAACTGAGGTTTTTTTTGGATACATTTAATCTGAGAAAAAACTATAAATATAGTAGTGAAGGTTTGCCGGTTGAAGCACAAACTTTAATAAACTGTGAACAGAGTTTGAACTGAATGACTCGAAACAATCGAGTGAATAATATATTATAATAATAGAATTACTACTTTCTTTTTCTGTATACGGAATCACCGTAAGGTATTACTTCAGAGGATGAATAAAGTGTAGTCTTGAACGGTCTCAGATCGACGACATTTGAGAAGTCATTTGAGAAGAGATGTATGAGTGTGAATGAAGTGTAGTCTTGTACATTCTCAGTTCGACCATACCTGAGATGTGTGGTTAATTATAACCAATCACCAAAGAACACCGGTATCCACTATCTAGTATTCAAATCTGTACGAAAGTAACTTTAGTTAGATTTGAACGTTAGAACTCTCGACTTTGAAATCAGCCGATTTGCGATGTAGAATTAACAACTACTAGACCAGCCCGGTGAGCATAATAATAGGATTAAATTTACAATAAACAAAGTAATCTATCTATATTATTATATAAAGAGGAAAAGAGTTTTTGCTCGGGATAAACAAAAAACTACCCGATCTATCGCTACTAAATTGTTACTCGTGTTATCTTGGCATAACTAAGAAAGTTTTTGGATGTATTTCATCTCGAAAAATCGATAAATATATGTATATATAACGTAGTAGTGGAGATTTGTTGGTTGAAGCAAAAACATTAATGAACTGTGAATTGTGAGTGTCTATCAGTGTGTGAGCTGGGTTTCAACTGATCTATTATGAACATCTAAAAATCAATCTAGATTTTTTGAGTTTCAATCCGAGTTTCGAGCGTTAAAATTAAATTTAGAATTTCTTTTTTGAAACCTTATTATTTTTTTAATTTCTCGGCAACAAATGAAGAAATCATTTGATTGATTTCCGGTGAATGTGATCTTCATGTTCATAAATCAATACCTAGATTTTTGAAATTCAACCCACCGGGTTGGTCTAGTGGTGAACGCGTCTTCCCAAATCAGCTGATTTGGAAGTCGAGAGTTCCAGCGTTCAAGTCCTAGTAAAGCCAGATATTTTTACACGGACTTGAATACTAGATTGTGGATACCGGTGTTCTTCGGTGGTTGGGTTTCAATTAACCACACATCTCAGGTATGGTCGAACTGAGAATGTACAAGACTACACTTCATTCACACTCATACACATATCATCCTCATTCATCCTTTGAAGTATTATCTAAACGGTAGTTACCGGAGGCTAAACAGGAAAAAGAAAGAAAGAAAGATTTTTGAAATTCGATCTTGAAAGGGGATGAAGAAAGATAAAAAGAATTTTGAACAATGATTGTAAATTTTCCTAATCCCGACTGTACTAAACGAGATATTCAGTAGATTTGGGCTTGCAAATACTCTTTAGGTAAATATTTAACAACCGTTTTCGGTTTTTTAATTTACGATTTTTTTTGGGGTGTGGAGGTGGCTTTGGCTCAACTAACACAGCCACTGCCGTTATTGTATTTGTGACTGGCCGCACCTGCCACCGAATTCTTGACTAATAAACGTAAAATAAAACGATTGACCGCAACGGGAAACGCAAGTAACCACATACCGTGGGCGAAGCTGTGACGGGGGGGGCTAATTTATTTATTTATTTATTCATATATATAAATATATGTACATATACGAGTATACGAGCATATATATCCGGTACAGAGTTGATAATTAAAGTTGAGCTTTTCAAATTTGCATTTAATTTTAATAGACTCAGTAAGTGTATTAAGTGATGTAAGGTATTGTTGTTTCCTTTTTTATCTTTTTTTTTTTATATTCAATTAAACATCAATTTTCTTAGAATTACTTTATCCACAAAGTTAACTACAAATTTTTATTTGTTTACTAGTAAATTAACGAAGTTATTTTATTCCATATTTAAAAAAGTCTATTTTTCGACAAAACTGTTTTGTGTTTTACCACGTTTTTTCTTAAAACCTGAATGAGATACAGGTCTGGGACTACTTCTAATCAATTTCCTAGATAAAAAACCAGAAGGAAGCACAAAATTTTCTCCTCGATTTGTACTCTACGAATTTTAGTACGGTGTATTTTCACAGAGGAAACTTAAAGCAGGACTAAATGTTTCACAACCCGAAACTCGCTAACGAACCGTTTTCTGGCCTATGTTTATATGAACGTTTTTTTCCTTATTTTTGACTATAGAATCATCTCTCGAGAGATTGCCGTGCAATTCAGAATCAACCTGTATACCGGATGGTCCATTTAAATTGAGACATCTTTATCACACAAAAACTACACATTTTAAAGTTTTTCCATTTCGAGGAGGAAATAAATTCACAACCTATATTGTCCTTTATAAGGTCAATTAAAGGTAATTTCAAGATCAACTTAATTTTTTTAAATAGAAGCCTATATTTTTTATTGCACAATCGAATCCTTTATAAAAAAAATAAAAATAAATAAAATTTCATCTCAGACTTTTTTCTAAAATTCATAGTTTTTTAATTATTCATCTTCAAAAATGCTGTAGACATATAAAAAAAAAATATATATATATATATATATATATATATATATATATATAAATTGGTGTTTTTAGTTTCATTAGGTCCGGTCCACTGCCGGCCTCCGTGGCGCGACTGGTAGCGTCTCGGCCATTCATCCGGAGGTCCCGGGTTCGAATCCCGGCCAGGCATGGCATTTTCACACACGCTACAAATCATTAATCTCATTCTCTGAAGAAATACCTAACGGTGGTCCCGGAGGTTAACAAAAGAAAAAAAAAGTTCGGCCCAGCTAACGAGTAACATCCAACTGATGTTAAATTTTAAATAAAAGAAAATTAAATTTTAAGTAAAAAACAAACGATAACAATAATGAAGAAGAAGAAAAGAAGTTGAGCATGTAAACACCAGCAAACTTTTTAAAATAGCCTAAAAGTGAAGTTCAAGTTGCAAATGCATTATCACTGTTTTCAATTATTTTTTTTACTACCTTGTTCCTCTCCAACTATTAATAAATATTAAATTAATTAGTTTTGATTTATTAGAAATTATGGAACGATTTACAATAGAGAAAAAACTGAGGTAATTTAGCTTTACGGGGAATGTCACCGAAATGTTGATCATTTTGGTGATCAATTCGGTGTTGATCAATTTCAACAATTGTTTTGTATGCTTTACGAATCCCCGGCAGAAATACCCCCAGTCGTGCTTCTGTGTGCAGAATTGTAAAACAGTTTAGTGATGCTGGAAGTGTGGGGGCCAAAAATAATAACGGTCAAAATATTGTGACAGTAGAAAACATGAAATATCGGTGGCTGCGGCGGTCATTGTAGATCCTCATGTTAGTTCAAGAAACAAAGTTAGTTCAAGAAGAATTTCGCGTGACTCCAGGATATCAAAAGCCAGAGTTCTAAAACATTAAAACGCCTGAAATTCCATCCGTACCATATTTCACTGCACCAGGAATTCCATGTTAACGACTTTGAATTAAGAGTAACATTTTGTGTATGGGCGCTTGAAGAAGTACGTACGGGTATATCAAATTTTTTTTTCTTAATGTTTTATTTTCCGACAAATCAGGTTTTACTACTCATGGAGCAGTAAACATACATAATATGCATAATTGAGAAGTGAAAAATTCACAGTGGCTAAGGGAAGTAAAACATCAACGTCCGTGGACTGTCGATGTTTGGTGCGGAATCATAGGCTGTACATTAATCAGACCGCATTTTTTCGATGGAAATTTAAACGGAGAGAAAGACGCAGATTTTCTAAAAAAAAATCAGTTGCCTTTACTGCTTGATGAACTCCTCCCGTTAAAGCCCATCAGGGCTAGGATCGGGAGGGGTTCCTAGGGGTTGGGGGTTCTTAAGGTTCCTAGGGATTTCCTGAGGGTTGGCGACCGGAAGAGTCACAAGGCGAGTGTCTTCCACGGGGCTGGGATGCTTGATGAACTATCCTTTGAGAAGAGAAGAACGATGTAGTTTCATCATGATGGATGTCCTGCACATAATTCAATTATCACCAGAATAACTTTGGACCGCGAATACAACAATCGTTAAGATTGGTCGAACCGGTCCGGTTCATTGGTCCGTTCGTTCCCCCGACATTACTCCAGTAGACTCTTTTTTACAGGATTACCTTAAAGAAAGCGTTTACCCAGAAGTACCAACTAATCTTGAAAACATGAAAGAGCGTATAACAAATAACTGTAGAGATATCAAGAGAGAAACTCATTAATGTTCACGGGCCGTTTTTAAAACGTATCGAAAAATTCACAGAAGTAGAAAGACACCACTAAGAACATTTGTTGCTGTAATTTATGTAGAATCATTTTTTGTAATTATTTTAAGTAAAGAGCATTAAAAAAAATTAAAGTACCAGTAATTCATGAAACCAAATATTTTCATAGAGTCGACTTACCTGAACAAAGCGTGCAACACTTGTTAGGCTATTTTAATCATACCGGTATATACTATTTGATTAAAAAACTGATTAAAACAAAAATGGATTTTATTTAGGTTAATTCTTTATTGATTGTTTTTTATTTAAAATTTAAGTTTGTTTTATTTAAAATATAACATCGGCTGGATGTAACTCGTCAGCCGGACTTAATGAAACTAAAAACACCAATTTATAGGCCTACAGCATTTTTAAAGATGAATAACTAAAAAACTATGAATTTTAGAAAAAAAAACGTCTGAAATGGGATTTAATTTTTTATTTTGCAAAGAATTCGGTTCTGCAATAAAAAATATAAGTTCCTATTTTAAAAAAAAATAAGTTGACCTTGAAATGATCTTTATTTGATCTTATCAAGGACAAGATAGGTTGTGAACGTATTTCTCCCTTAAAATAGAAAAACTTTAATAGGGAACATTTTTTCTAAAATGTTTAATTTCTGGGATAAAGATGTGACCCAATTTAAATGGACCACTCTTGTTTTTAATTTAAAGGAATTTAAATAATTATATTTTATTTCCTCTAATTTTTTAAATAAATTTCGTTTATTATTAAGTTTAAATTGAAATTTATTGATTAATTTATAATTGCCCTTTTTAATTATAATAATTTTCATTTGCTACATAAATTAAAAAATTAGATACTTTATTTTATTCAACATTGTAAATAATTATTATTAATCATATTACAGTAAGTTGTTATTGTTTAGTGGTATGGGAATTCTGAATTATTATTATTAATTTTCTAAATAATCACATTACACCGTAATCAGTTTAAGTATCTGTAAATAAATCCAATAATTACAATGTTGACGTAACGTTCAATAAATTTACTGTAAAAAAAAATGCAAAAAGAAATCAAGAATTAATTAAAGAGTAAAACCGATTATGTATGAAAATATGTGCACATCTATCAATTTTATCAGAAAAAAGTGAAAGTAATAATCAAGCAGATTGAATTCAATTCTACTAATTATAAATTATTTAACTGTTGACGTAGTTAAGTTCCTAATACGACTCGGTATTTTCGATTATAATTTTTTTTCTCCTTTGTTAATGATTATACTCAATTGAAAGAACAACAGTAAAAGAAGAATAAAACTAGTTATTTAATAATTACATTATAATACTGAATAGTTTACGATCAGAATTATTATACAGTATTATACGGGTTTGTTTGTTTTTGTGTGTGTGTGTGTGTGTGTGTGTGTGTGTGTGTGTGTGTGTGTGTGTGTGTGTGTGTGTGTGTGTGTGTGTGTGTGTGTGTGTGTGTGTGTGTGTGTGTGTGTGTGTGTGTGTGAGAGAGAGAGAGAGAGAGAGAGGGATAGTGAGAATAAGAAAGTGAATATGTTTATGTATATTTCACAAAACAATAGTATTATAAATTTATATGTATTGAATTACCTGCTCATGACAGAATACTGATTACATTTCTTTAGGAAAAAATATACCTGCCGTATCTTTCGTTTCATTTTTTTTTTTTTCAGTGACTTGTTTTCAGGAAAATTTTCAATCAATTTCAAATATAATGCAGTAATTTAAAAAACAACTTTTATTTAAAAATAGAATCATTCACTTTTTAATAATTAATGAGAGTGATAATTATTCTTTCACAACATAACTATTTGAATGTCCTTTGGTTTTGCAATATTCTTGTAAAATCTTATATATAAAAAATCTATATTTATATATATATATATATATATATATAGAATATTAAAAAAATGATCCGATTTCAAAACTATATAACTGTGCAACCACAGTGAATGAAATTTGCACAATTTGAAAGCAAATGTCCTAGAGTTCCTATTACCGGCCACGGGACGCAGTACTAGCGTTCTAGCGTACACTAACACAGTCGTAAAAACATGCTGAAGGCGTTTTTGTTCTAGAATTTAGTAACACAGAGTCCGTAATAACGGTTCAACGGCGTTTCGACAGCGCTTTAGAATCGATCCACAATCAGCTAAGAACATTTGCAGCTGTTATAAACAATTGAAGGATTGAGATGCTTATGTAACGGGAAGAATCCAGGGCGACCAAACACTTCTAAAGAAAATGTTCAAAGAATTCAAAACGCTTTTAAGGAAAGCCAAAAAATTCCACAAGTCGTGCTAGCCGAGAACCTGGGATCTCTCATACCACAGAATGGCTAGTGTTAAGACGTAGCTTATATTTCAAGCCGTACGATTTCAACCGGTAAAGCCCTTCCAGTTAAGTGACAAAAGAAAATGTGAATTTTTTGTGATATGCTCTTTTAGATTAATTTTCAGTGATGAAGCAACATTTAATTAAAACGGTAAAGTTTTACGTCACGATTTTCGCATATAAGGATTCGAAAATCCGTACGAGATTTTACATCCGGGAGCGAGATTCACCAAAACGTAACGGTTTTTATGCGGGTTCGTTCACAAAAATGTATCGCTCTTTCTTTTTTGAAGGAAACAATAACAGGGATTCTTATCTTGAAATGCTATAGAACTGAATTTTCCACAACTAAATGAAGATTCAGAAGAATTCATTTTTAAGCGAGATCGGGCCCCACCACATCGGTACAACCAAACCAGGTACGACACGGTTTGTCGGTTTCTAAATGAAACATCGCCTGAAAGCGATGTTCCATTTAGAATAGCGGTGTAACGGAGATCAAGAATCCCCCCCCAACATCCCCAAAGATTAAACCTTGTTAATTTTTCTTGTGGGGATATGTGAAACAATATCCCCATTAAGTTCCACTATTACCTGCTGATTTTGATCAACCGAAAACAGGATCACAGCTGTACTAATTTAAGTAACAGAAAATTTTCTACAACGAGTTGCGAAAAAATTCAGCTGTCGTCTTCATATTACCCGTGCAACATACGGAGAAATATATAACCATTTATAGCTTGGTAACTGAAATTTCAAACGGTTGTAAATCGAACGTAATTGTTAATTTTTACATCAATTCCAAGCGTAATCTATCTCTTGACTAAATATGCTACTGTAGGAGAGATTTGTTTACTAATTTCTACGGGATATTTGTGAAAATTTCATTATAATTTATGATTTTCTAGTCACTTAAATAATTAATTAAAGATCTATACAATTTTTGATGCACGTCCATTGTTTAGTTTTACTGATCAATATTTTCTCCACACTTTTCGTTCCTTCCCCAACTTTATTAGTTGCTAATTTTACACAGTTCTTATTCCCTAATCGTTTAACGACTTTCTAAAAAAAGAGGTGGTTTTCAATTGGATTTGTGCATATTCCTTACTCTTATGTTTGAAAAAAACTTACATGTGACCAATTGGAACGATCTCGATTTTGATTTTTATTTTGTAGAGAAAATCCGTTTGATAATTACATTTTAATATTTCTTTAAAAAAGTGCAGATATTTTAAAATGAAATTTATATTATCTTTACACTACTTGCAAAGTATTTTTCATTTTTTGTAGTAGTCATTATTACTTCATGTTGGTCTGTAATAGAATAACTATGAATATAATCTTAAATCATTACGATAATCAAAGTATTGTTTGTGGAAGAGTAATCGATATTTATTAAAAAACTTAGTAAAAAAGTTTTGGAATTTTTTATATCTTTATCAAAATGGGGGTTTTTCGCATTTGCATTTCTTGTAAAAACAGTTTCATTGCTTTTTTTAGGTTTGCTTGTATTTAAATAAAAATTAAATTAAAAAAGTAAAATAAAACGACTCGTAAAAGTAAAAACGAATAAAAAACATTTTTCTGAATAATATCCTTCCTAATGAAGTATAAGAAAGTATTTTAATCACGAAAAATTTCGGTTTTCAGATTTCAACGGAAACAAATATTTTGACCATTCTTGAATCCATTTTGCCTAGTTTCGGCTTGACGTCTGTACGTACGTATATATCTCGCATAACTCAAAAACAATTAGTCGTAGTATGTTGAAATTTTATATCTAAACTGTTGTAACATCTAGTTGTGCACCTCCCCTTTTGATTGCAATCGACTGGACCAAAAGTGTCCAAAAGAGCCCAAAATTCAAATAATTTGGATTTTGGACTTTTTCTTAACTACAGTAGTAAGCCCTTATCGAGATCTTTTCAATAACATATCATAAGTGATACTTATTTTCATCGGTTCCATAGTTATAGCCCAATAAAAGTTTAATTAATGAAATATTTGGATCTTACACGGGGAAGACAATCGGTTCGAATCAAACTCCTTCTCTTATTTTTTTTTAAATTTAAATATATTGCTTTATTAATAGTTATTAATCTCTGATTGTAAAACAAAAATTACAAAAATAACTCAGTAATAACAAAATATTTAAGAAAAAAATTATCTAATAAAAATATAAAAATATAAAAAAATTATGTAATTTAATAGGCATACAAGGAAGTATATGGTGACCACATCAGTTTTTATTCTTTAATGTCGCCGCCAGATTAATGGTTAGTTGTGTTTAATTGACCGTTCCGTACTATGTTGAAATTTAGAAAAGGATTAGAAAAGTGTTTTGTACGGTTTTATTTATTATATTTTAATATCAATTGAACTGTGAAAAATTTGCTATTTAAGAAATAAAACTGCAAAGGATAAACGAAGTAACGGGCACTACAAACAAAAAAGAAGTCTGCTAGTATTAAAATAGGAATACTTACTCTTTTATTTTTGAGAATTAGTACAGACTCCTGGAAACATTTTTTTTTCATGGCGCTTTATGATAGAAATGTGTAAAATAGAAAGGAAAAAAAATTAGAGAACATTGAAATGCGGTTTTACTTTAGGATGTTGAAAATCGGGTAGGTTGATAAAATTATAAATACAAAGGTCTTAAAACGAATAGGTTAGAGATATTAAGGTAGAGCGAAAGAGCGAGAGATATTTAAGTAAGAGCAAACTAAGTTGACTGGACATATATGAACACTTCTAGATACAGTTAAATCAGTGATGTAGAGTGTAAAATTTGTACAAAAAATTAAGATTAGAATATCTAAAACAGAAAATTGAGGACGTAGAATACAATAAATATATTGCGGTTAAAATATTAGCAGAGAACAGAAAGGAGGGGAGAGTAGCACCAAACTACTCAATTTATTAAAGATACAGAAAAATAAAGAAATATTATCCCTTGGTTCTACTCACCATTAAAAAAATCATTTTCAAACACTCCCATCCTACACTATTGATCTTAGTTCTCTATCACAACGGTTCAAAATACACTTTTCTATTACATATGGCCGGTTATTCATTTTATCTTTTTACAAATCAAATGTAATGTAATTAATTAATTATTGATTACTACAAATACTAATTTTTATGTTTTTAATTTTCTTATATTTTATCTTAAAAAGTAACTTTTTCCTGTTATCTGATATTTCATATGCGCTATTTCAAAGTAAACTGGTTTTAAAATTTTAAGCCCTCTGGACCCTCTATATTCATTAAACTCATGCTAATGAGAATAATAATAATAAATAAAAATTAAAGCCTGTTCAATTTATAAAAACTATCAGTGTATTGTAATCTCTTCAGAGCAACAGTTTGGTCAGTACAGAACCCAATAATTGGTTTTTAGATTTCCCGTCGCGACTTCGTTTGCGAAATATATAATCAAAATTAGAAACATAAATAACCATCAGAATGTTACCAAATCTCATAAAGATTGATTGAATAATGAAAGAAGAGATGTGGGTGTAACACTTATACAAATACTAATTCTCAGACAAAAATGCAAGAATCATATTTGTAAAGTTTATCAGTATCAATGGTGGAATTTTCGAACATTTATTGTAAATGAATGCATATATATATATATATAATGTATAAACCACAGTATTTTTACTTCGTTGTAAGAAGTAAAGGTAGTATTGTGATCGCGAAAAATTTTGGTTTTCATATTTCAACAGAACTATCCATTTTTACTAGTTTCGTCGTGAAGTCTGAACGTACGTATGTATGTACGTATCTGGCATAACTCGAAAACGATTAGCAGTAGAATGTTGAAACTTTGGATTTAGGACTGTTGGCATATCTAGTTGTGCACCTCTCCTATTGATTGCAATCGAAAAGTACAAAAGAGCCTAAAATCCAAAACAAAAAATAGGATTTTTGACTTTTTGTTAACTGCAGTAATACGTCCTCACTGAGACCTTTGCAACGATATATTATAACTGGTACTTCTTTCTATCGGTTCCAGATATATAGCCAAATGAAATTATAATTAATGGAATGGATCTTACAAGGGGAAGGCAGATCGGTTCGAATCAGACTTCATCTTTTTTTTTTTTAACTTTTTTATCAAATTTAAATATACTGCTTTATTTACTGAATTATTAACCTCTGATTGTAAAAAAATATTTACGATAAATTATAATTCAATAATTACAATAAAAAAAAATGAAAGAATATCAGAAGTTATTAATGAAATAAAACTTTATGTACTTTACATTTTAAAAAAAAAATGTGTACATGTAACTTAATAGGCGTACAAGAAAGTCACGTAATGTTCACATCAGTTTTTTTTTTAAGTAAATTAAAAGTATATTACTTTTTCAAAAGCCTAAATTTATTGTGCAAAAAAATAGCTGTTTTTAATTTTTACAAATTCAAAAGATTTCTTTGTTGTTAATAATAAAAATTGATTTTATTTTCATAACTTTATTACATCAATATTTGCAGAATTAAATTCTCTATAGGTTTCTATAACAAAATTTACGCATTATTACTACTCATTTAACAAAGTTGTACTTCAACCTAAAAAAAAATGTTGTTTCGTCACCTAAATTTTCTCTTTTACTTAAATATCATGAAAACTACGGAAGATACAGCTCTGGAATCTGTTCTATTCGATTTTTTACGCCAAAAAACATTAGTTTACCCCTTTCAATTAAAAAAAAAAAATAATTAAAGTTTACTCCAAAAAGTCAAGTTTATTCCTTATATTACGCTTTAAAAATTTTAGTATGACCATATTCACCGAAGGAACTGAAATCCGGGCGAAAGATTTCGCTAGCCGTAACTCGATAACAAAGCGTAGTCGGACATATAAACGTTTTTCCTTATTTTGAGCTTTAAAATCGGTTCCCAAACTACCTTTTCCTCCTAAATCACTCTATACATCTTCCATTCGGAAGGGTATGCATCTCGATTAAATTCATTCTTCATCAGGTAAAAAATTAATTTTTTACAATAAAATGATTGTATTAGGGAGTTAGGTTTGTCAATTAAAGAATAAATAACTAATTTTCGTAACCGTACAGCACCTTTGTTATAAAATCAAAGTTATTTTAACCTTTGAACAAATTTTTTTTAGAAACAGTACCTTTATTTAAATAAAAAATCTAATGCGGATAGCACATAACTTCCTTGTACGTTTATTGAATTACATACACTTTTAAGTATTTATATTTTTTATTATATAATATTTTTCTTCTTTTTTTTTGTTATTTAATTATTATTTATTGTAAAACTTTTTTTACAATCACAGGTTAATAATTATTAATAAATCAATATATTTAAATTTAAAGAACAAGAAAGGAATGAAGTCGGATTCTCGTCGATGTGCTTTCCAATAAAGATCCAAATATTTCATTAATTAAAATTTTATTGGCTATAAATCTGAAGCCAATGAAAATAAGTACCACTTATGATGTATCGTTGAAAAGCAGTCAATAAGGTCTTATTATTGCAGTTAAGAAAATGTCCAAAATCCAGATTTTTTGGACTTCAGGGTTTTTTGGACAATTTTGGTCCAGTCGATTGCAATCAAAAGGGGAGGTGTACAACTAGATATTACAACCTTCTTCGGCTAATCGTTTTTCAATTATGCGAGATACATACGTACGTACTTTACCTCCTTATATATTTATTTCGTACCAAATAAATTGAACCGATTTAATTATATAATGCATTTTAATATTAAATAAATAAATCGATCGGTTACTACTAATTATAAGTAAAAATGATAGAGAATTACACAGTGCAGAAAATCAATTTTTATATAGTATCTTTTGCCTTTCAATACAGGTAAATAATTAAATCTTTATCGAAATCAATACGATACGTTTGAGAGATGATCAATCAATACAAAAGATAGAAGCATTATAGAAAAAAATAATAATAAGAAAAAAATAGGCTTACGTTAAACAAAAGTTGGAAAAGTGTCATCCAAAAAAAATTATTTTGCTAACATTTACAAGACTAGCATTATAAATCTAATACTTTACTTCTATTCGGTTTTAGGTCCGAAAAAAAGTTTTATAAAAGGATATTGAATATAAATATATATATAGCTTCAAAGAAATACCCTTCATAAAGATAAGATGTCATAGGAGGCGATGTTTGATGATGCAGAAAATTTAATAAAAGAAATAAGTATAGATGTATCAGTGCTATTCGTACGATGCAAGTACATTGTGTAAGCCGGGAGATGAAGAATCGGGAGATGTTCATGTTGATATGTACGTAAGAGGTCAACGGTACGGGTGAGACACGAAAAGAGGATAGATAAGCACGTGTGTTTGTCATACGCTATTATTTCCACTTCTGCTGTTGAATCCTGCCTTGTGGGGTCAGGCGAACAGACGACAGCAACGTTGTCCTCAGCAGACCGCAACCGCCTCGCTACTCTACCTCTCTTTCTCATAGCAGTTCTACCGCCTTTCCGAATTAAGCTGCGGAGAAAACTTTATGTGACTGAAGGTGGCATAAAATCTTTCGCGTGGAATTTTTTCTTTTCTTCTAATAGGCAACTTTATTTTTTGTTTTACCAATAAACTTATCGCTTTAATCGTTCAATTTAGTTCGCATACTTAAAAAAAACTTGAATTAATACGATAAAAAAAACATACCATATGCCCACAATAACACTATAATTTATAAAATAAATTGATGAATAAAAACATACATGATTTTTATTTTCACAAGTTTTATTTAAACATGATAGCCGTTTCGATACACGGTAA
This sequence comes from Lycorma delicatula, assembly GCF_047948215.1. Lineage (NCBI taxonomy): Eukaryota > Metazoa > Arthropoda > Insecta > Hemiptera > Fulgoridae > Lycorma > Lycorma delicatula. Next base: position 44,822,215 of record NC_134456.1, on the reverse strand, counting down.
CTTCTTCAGATGTTGAATACAGAATACTCAATTCTCATTTCAGTTTTTTATTTCTTTTTGATTACAGATTATCACCAAGTAAAGGTATCATCTATCGATTATTATAAATTATTCATTTATAAACTATCAATACGTCGCATTACTTTTTCATTGATACATATGTATTTCTATTATTTATAACACGATATTTATATGTAATCATTTTATTTAGAATAAATATTATATACATGTAAAATTAGAAATATTAAACTAAACAAAATGATTATTGTAAAAATATTAATACCTACCCACACCACAGCCACAAACAACAGAAACACACACAATTTATATATATATAGTGCGCGCGTGCGTCTGTGTGTAGGTATTAATATTTTCCATTGAACTGTTCACCACATTTTTTTCATGAATTTTATTAAAACCTCAAGAAATATAATCTCAATATCTCTAGTATGTTTCAAGTAAAACCGGTTGAAACGAATTAAAAAATAATAATTACGGATATATTATCCTTAAAATTAATTGAAATCTAATCTATTTATTGATTTGAAATATTAACAAGTGGTCCTACCCACTTCTTGAAGATTTCTTTTTTTTAAAAAACGTCAAAAAGACGATTGGATTTACACTTTGACGCGTATTTATTTATGTGTTTTATGTATATCCCCAAATATACTGGTTTCCAAATTATTACATTCCCGTCTAGACAGTGCTATATAGTTCTAGAAGGAAAGTATTCCAATCGATCCTATGCGGTTTTCACCGGATCTTGACGTTTTGACACCTAAGGAACCCAGAAAACCGGATAGAAATTATCCGGATGTTCGTATGTACGTGCGTGTGTGTGTTCCGTGCTGGCCTCTGAATCACCTTATATCTCTAGAACTACTGGACCGAGCTGACCTTTGGTCAGTAATCTGACCAAACTTGGTCAGATTACTTCTATATATGGGGCATTGATGCTATTAAGCTTTTAACTTCAAAGTCAAGGGGCCGTAAAGGAAGGTCACCCTTAACATCTCGAGTTTTCGCCTATTAGGTCACATTTTTCTTTGTCGCATCTGTTAACAATTACAATATATTTGAATTTTTTTTTTTGCAAATTCGCAACCCCACCCCAAAAAATGCTGTTGTAGTCGTCTGCTACGCTGTGACGTCCAGGTGAGCGGAATATAAATTAATCATTTTTAAAGTGTGAAAATAACTCGGTCTGGCTGCATCTCCAACTCGATCTCCCGGTCGACTCTGTACCCGTTGCGTTAAGCCTCGCGGCTATACCCACCCATCTGCCGACCGTGCTATCGAAATTTTTTCTATGTAAGTTGTGAAATTACATTACTTTAGTTATGTGGCCGACAAAACCGCCACAGATGTGGCGGTTTAGATGTGGACGCCAGAACCATCACATCCACGCGAATTAAATACGGTTTGCGCGCGCGCTTTAGAATCATTGAATTAAATAAATGAAAAAATATTATATTTAATAAAATGATAAATATTTTAAATTAAGTTGTGTGTGTAAGCCGTGAATCAGAAACAACCCTCAGTTATAGTACGTCCCCGGAATGCGGCTTAGCCGTGTGACGGGATAGTTCTACAACTGTGTTATTAGCCTTTTTAGTTGCTTTTCTTTATCTCACAATGTTTTTTTTCATGTTTGTCCTCAAATCTTGCATCCTTAATTTAACATACTTCCTGACACCGATTGCCTATTGATGAAATTTTGCACAGTTACGAAGGTCGGGTGATAATACAATATTCCACCATTACTTTTGGGAACATTCTCCGGTACGGGGTAAATTAAGGGTGCGGGTGTAAAAAATTGCAAAATTTGCATAACAGCTATTATGTAAAATATACATAAGCGATAAAAAAAGTTTTGTTAATTTACAATTGTATTTCAATAATAAAAAACGTCACTATTTTTTTACTGTGTATAGTAAATGTTTGATATTTTAAATATATAAGAAATTTCAATATGTGATGTTATCTTTTGAAATCCAAAAATAGTTACTAATTAAACTCATGCACTGTAAGATAATAATTTGATTAAATTATGGCTGAAAAGTATAAAGCAAGTTTTTTTAAATTTTTGTAATATTATTTTTAATAAGTTGAAACGAGATGTTATTGTAGTAACCTTATTTTGATTAGTTAGAAGTAAATAAAAAATAATTTAATACGGTTCATTGTTTCACCTTTCATTTTAAAAATTTATATATTAAAAGATGCAATGATGTACAAAGTTTTATGAATTAAACCGGATTCAAAAAGAAAAAAGATATTGCAAAAGAATATGACATAATGTTTTAGCAATTTAATATTTACTCTTTTAACAACACTAAATTAAAAATTACTAACCCTTAATTTTAGGTTCGAAAAACTAAAATTTAAAGAAACAATAATAAATATTAAATTTTAGTTCTTTTTTTAATTGATTATTCAAAACATTTTTTTGTTTATTTTATAAATATAATTTTATTTCCTAATGTGTACGCTGCAATTTGTTCAATTAGTGAAGAACGCGTAACCCCCCGCCACCGACCAATGAAGTGAGGATGATATGTATGACCTGTAAATGAAGATATGCTTGTTTGTACAGACTGTAGTCTTTTACACTTAACCTGATGATTCCTGAGACGTGTAGTTAATTGAACTCCATCACCGAAGTACAACGTTATCCGTTGTCTAGTATTGAAATCCGTATAAAGTAATTAATATTTACTAGGGTTTGAACCTCAGAACCTCTGTCTTCGAAAATCAATTGTTAAAAAACAGATTTGCGACGACGAGCTAACCACTAGACTAGCCCGGCAGACAATTATTTTATTTTATTAAATAATTATTTTCTACATATTTCTGTTTTATTTTTGTTTAAAATATGGATATGCGTACAAAATACAAACACGAAGACGGGAAACCTACATCTTTATAAATGTAAGAAAATGAATACGGAGAAGTGACGTAATTACTACTATTTCAAATGGAAATATAAAATTTGTAAAAGTACTTTTAGCGTGTTATTTTTAAATTAATAATTAATTTTTTTTTTTTTTTTTTTTGAAAGGTGTATTTAATTTTATCGTTATAAATCTTATTTCGATTTAAAATAGAAATATTCAAAAAGCACAACCCGTATGAAAAAATCGTTCGCAAAAACGCAACGTTGAGATACTTTTGTCTTAATAAATAACAAGCAAAAGAATATCATGAAATAAGCTACAGAACTGCTAAGACCGTCAATTATAAGATATCCGGGAATATAGGCCACATGACCTAAATTGATCTATCTAAATTGCCATTTAAGATCTTAACTCTAAAATTTTTAAATAATATTTTTTAATTTTCACTTGACAATACTTAATTATCAGAATGACATATTAGCTATTATAACAATTCAATACTAATCGATGATAACAATGAAGAAATTCATAATACCCTTAGTGTTAGGATATATACTGTGATTTTTCCTTTGAGAAATGTACCACTTAATTATCTTTGCCTATACAACAAAGAGTAATCAAAATAGACCCGTTTATTTAAAAAAGATTTTGTTGTGTTTTAGCCTCCAGGAGACCGACGTTAATATTGCTTCAGAGGATAAAAAGAAATGGCAATTTTCTAACGTGTGAAGATCCCGTATGCCAGACCGGGATTCGAACCGGGGACCTTTAAATGAAAGGCCGAAACGCTACCGCCTTCACCACGGAGGTCGGCATCTAAAACAAGACTTAAGCAAACAGAAAAATAATTTCTGGTGAATTAAGGCTCTATTCCCATTCTAATTTATTTCAAAATCGGTTAAAAATTACATCCAAAAAAAGTATATTTTGCGTTAGTAATTTTTAGAAATAGAAATTTAAAATTAATTTTTTCTAATTATATAGTTCTTTTAAATAATAATACCACACAATTTACTTATTGTACGTAATTACTATAGCGTGCGCTCACGAAATCGATATCTCCTAGATTATCACACCATCTAATATGATTGAATAATTACGATAATTTTATACTACGGTAAGTTTTGAAAAATTAAATTGATAATTTTTTCGATTTTGGTTTGAATTAAGAAAAAAAAAATTGTAATTAATTTCCAAATTCTATAATACAGTATTCATAAAACTCTGTTACATAGAATAACCACTTTTTCCAACTGAAAACAAATAACTTTTCTTTTTTTAATTTTATTCCTGTAGAAACGTTATTAATAAAATCTTATTTCTATAATTTAGGTTGTAGAATAAACATAAATAGCAACTGTTGTTATTTATAAATTTCAGATTAAATTTTTTTTAGGCTACCTCCCTATCGTTCCTGTTACGTACACCTGTTACTACACGATTACACAAACAAATTAACTTGCGAATTATTATTAGATAATGTAAAATTTAAATGTAAGACTGACGAAACGTAAAGTGGATAATTTTCATTCCCTGATTATGCTGATATATAAATGCGGGGAACCATGTAGGAAATACCTGAAAATGTATGGTAAGACGATAATAAAAATTATTGTATACATTATTACTTCATTATACGAAGTAAAGGAAGTATTGTGATCGCAAAAAAATTCGGTTTCCAGATTTCAACGGATATAACCATTCTGACCATCCCTGAATCCATTTTGACTAGTTTCGGCGTGACGTCTGTACTTACGTATGTATCTCACACAACTCAAAAGCGATTAGCGTTTATGCCCCGAACTAGAAAATGACTCTCGCTAGAGAAAAGGAATTTTTCAGCTGTACTACATTTGGAATCAGCGATACAACATAACTGACTAAAAATTACCTCTTGTTCGTATTAATTTGCAGAAGACTGTGCGCTTCAATGACTCAAATGTATTATTGCGTATCATCAGTACAACGACCACGATGAAATATAGATGATATTCAATCCTATTAGTGTCATCTTCAGTCTGCTCAAAACTTGGTATACAACCGAACATCATTACTCTTAGAGAAAGAAACTTGAAACCGGTGCCACTTTTATCGCTATACATGAGGCTTCAAGTAAAAATAAATAGTGAGAAATACTAAAGCGACAAATTAATGTACCACTTACCATACAAATAAATTAAATAACCTTTTATTTTTTTTTAAATCCAGTATGCTAATATAGGATAGGATAACCACATATAAAATCTACAAAAGATCTTGTGTAACATTTTGAAGTTTAAAATAGATTTTTTTCTTACTATTAAAAATAAAGATAAAAAAAATATATTGCTGTCATGAACAGCACATTAGTTGCGGTTGGTGGTTGGAGGGGAAAAAACGGCCATAAAACCAGCTTTATGAGGAGACAAGACATAGGTCGACAATATTTTATGACATCTTACAAAGACAACGTACTACTGTATGATACAGATATTTCTCTTCCCTATTTTCGGCTTACTTTACTCTCTGAATGTTTCAGTTTCTGTTAAAAAACACACATAAGCGCGCGCACACACAAATACTTTGTGAAATATTAAGATTTATCACTTGAAACAAAAAGATTTTTATCCTTTAAATTTAAGTAATAGGTTCTTTAAAATAATTGATAAAGACCTTAATTATCAAATATAAGACCGTAATTAACAAAGACCTTAATTCAACAGGAAAACGATACAGATACGTATTTTTTTTGTTTTCTTGTTTTTGGGCGAAAAAAAGTTTTATGTTATCATCGCTCGGAAAACAAAATATGAAATATTAATACAAAATGTAATACAATAACAAAAATCAAAACAAAAAAAAACTTAAAGTAGAAATTTAAAAACAAATCAAAACGAACTAAAATATTAAAAACAAAGACAAAATAAAACTTAAACTAAAATGTTAGACGGAAAAACATACAACTACTATAAAAAATAAAAATCTAAAAACACTAAAGTATGTAAAATATTAGCACTCCGGAGCAACAAAAACACCTGGTCCAAGACTTCTTTATTATTGCCCAGAATTTGATGAAAATTCCAGGGAAATTTAAATTTACGACGCAAGGCCGCATAACGTACGCATTCCCCAAGAAGTGGCACACAGTCAAGCGGCAGTTGCATCGTATGCATACCGGTGCGTTTACTGCTGACCTAAGATACCCGTGAATAACTCTCGTATGTCCAATTTTAATCGGCAGAGGACCATTTTCTCACGACGAAATTTCCTGTATGAGCCAGACTCATGTAACCAGGAACTTAGAGGTCAAGGAGAAAATTGGCCACTCATAAGCGGCGAGTCAATACGGCATGAGTCGGGCCGTGTGGGAGTTCCTTGATGCCTTTACTTTGCTCAACCGGCATCAGTAGTTTAGGGGATATAAGACTCCAACCCGGTTGGTGTAGGAAGCTACCCGCAAGAAATGGCTGGCCGTCGGTCAAATGTAGCTCCAAGCGCTATAATACGGTGTGAACAGGTACTTGCTGGCATTCAGCGACCTAGGAGTGGCAGCTAATTGCTGTTCTTCACGGAATAGATTTTAATTTATCGACTAGTCATATATTTTAGTATGTAGACGGCGTGCGCCTACCCATTTTAGTAATATATGACAAGCGATCGGTGGGACACGCAAGCGGTGATGTAAGGCAGCACGCTTATTCCGCTCACGTAGTTAGGAGCTAATTAGGATATCGGTCGCTAAACCGTTTTGAAGCACAGTAGCCGTTTGTGGAAAGGACATTCGGTCTTACGCTTTCGGGTGGGTGGGAAAAATGCTAAACCAGTGAAACCAATTTCCTGTATGAGGAGTCCCACGGCAACATAGAACGTTTAATGTGCCGGAGTTTGTTATCTACGGCAGCCGTCCAGTCATCTTGCCAATTTGCTCGAGGAAAGAGTTGCAAATAGATAATAAAGTCGGATGTAATAACACCGGTAGTGAGGCGCGGTTGACTACATGCTTCTTTAGCAGCGGAATCTGCAATTTCATTAACCACAATCCCCACGTGGCTAGGGTTCCAGAAAAAAACTCATTTGTGTATTGCGACGGTTCAACACGGCGATTGCATTGTGGATAATTTCTAAGGCTTGCAGAGCACTACACGAGTCGCTACAAATAAGGATATGACGGCACTTAGGGTTAATGATATTCAAAGCCTTATTTATAGCGTACAGCTCAGCAGTAAAGACACTCGTAATACCCGGTAGACCAAATAAATAGCTTCCGTCATTAACGATAAATGCGAATCCAACGCTATCGTTCTGTTTCGATCCATCCGTGTAAACTACTGCGTCTGGGTTGCCTTGGAGAGAATATGGTGAAACATTTGTTGAAAGAGAATAGGTGGCGTTGATTCTCTATTGTATATATTACAAATATGTAATATGCATGTAAGTGCATCACGTATCATTACATTTAGAATATATATAATATATAATTTAATTTAAAATACCTGTCTCGGCAGTTACCAGAGTAAAAGAAAATATTATGTAGAACTTTTTTAAAATTTATAATTCCGCTTCTAAAGTTATATGAATGATATAATATTTAAAGCATCAAGTAAATAACATTCTTCCCATAAAATAAGTAATATTAGTTTTATTTTTCGCTATAACAGTTTATGAAAAAAAAATATATATATATGTTACGGTGAAAAACCATTATCTGGAAAATGTCGGTATTCTCCGGTGAATGTCGACACATACCAAATAAAACGAAATTTGGTCTTTCACCAACAAAATTTCGGTCGGTGAAAGACCGAGATATTTGCTTATTCGAACCTTCACCAGTATATGCCGAGAAACACAGATAAGCTCTTTTGGTGGTTAAACGACAACCAAAAAAAAAATAAACAAAAAAGATAAATAGATTACGAGAAACTCTCGTAAAAAAAAAAAAAATGTAAGCCAAACATAACCTACGCTCGCTAACTTCGTGTAACCGATGATAAATATACAAATTATATATGTTATTCTCCAACATTGAAGACATTTAATCAAATTCACCGCATTTATAAAATATCTAAACAAATTTTCAGCATTTTATAAATCTAAAAGGCCAATCATTATGTATAGAATATGTTAACTGCATAGAACGATACAAATAAATGGTCAGATGGTTTGCTCTTTCTTCAATTTTTTTTTATAAAAATATTTTTATTCAGATTTTACCATCAGTGCATGCAGAATACGGTGAATTTGATTAAGCGCTTCCAATGTGGGAGAATAGCATGTATAACTTGTATATTTAACATTAATTATACAAGCTTACTTAAATTAAACTTCCTTTTTTATACGAGAGTTTCTCGCAGTTTATTTACCTAAGAGATTGGGTGATTTTTTTTTAATTTTAGTTATCTTTCCACCAGAGTTTATCAGCGTTTGTCGACATACACGTGAAGGTCGGAATGTAAAATAATATAAGCAAATATTTCGGTTTTTCACCCATATATTTGGTATATGTCGACATTCACTGGAGAATATTGACATTCTCTAATTTTGGTTTTTCACAGTAACATATATACACATATATATTTAATTTTTATAATAATGATAGCAAAAACTGCTATAATGTAACAGAACTAAAATCGATTGTAACAGGTTAAAAGCATCATAATATTCTTTAAACTTTCTAACGATATAATGCTTTGAAATGGGGCATCATAATTTTAAAGTAAAAGATTTGGAAATAAATGCTCTGGGATTCATTACCGATTCAGACGGGACACTTAAAGAAAAGTGTAGTTCATGTTTTACGTAATTAGTAAAAATATAAAAATCTACAACTATTTTTCAAACTAAATTAATTAACAGTGTTAAAATTTTTTCCATTTATTGTTCTATAAATACATATATATATATATAAAACAATAAATAACTGACTACATAGAAGAAATAAATCTTACAATTAATAATTAACATTAATACAGAATCCAATGTTACTGCAACATAAGATTAAAAAACAATCTGATGTGGACACATCATAACTTCCTTGTACCCCTATACACATTTTTACTTCCTTGTACGAAGTAAAGAAAGTATTGTGATCGCGAAAAATTTCGGTTTTCAGATGCCAACGGAAATATCCATTTTCACCATCCCTGAATTCATTTTGACTAGTTTCAGCGTAACATCTGTACGTACGTACGAATCTCGCATAACTCAAAAATGATTCGCCGGAGGATGTTGAAATTTTGGATTTAGGGCTGTTGAAACATCTAATTTTGCTCCTCCCCTTTTGATTGCAATCGACTGGGCCAAAAGAGCCCAAAATCCAAAAACTTTGCATTTTTTCTTAACTGCAGTAATAAGCCCTCATTGTGAGATTAACAATGATATATCATAAGTGTTACTTATTTTCATTGGTTCTAGAGTTACAACCAAATAAAAGATTAATTAATGAAATATTTAGATCTTACAGGGGAAGGCACATCGGTTCGAATCAAAGTTTTTCTCTTTTTTTTTTTTAATTTAAATGTATAGTTTGATTTATTAGTAATTATTAACCCCCGATTGTAAAAATGTATTTACGATAAATAGTAATTCAATAACAATAACCAAAAGTATATGAAAAAATATGAAAAGTTATTAAAGAAATATGTACTTTTCATTTTAAAAAAATGTGTATATGTAATTTACGGCGAACAAGTAAGTTATGTGATGTCCGCATCAGTTTTTTTAAAAATGAAAAGTACATAAAATTTTATTTCATTAATAACTTCTGATTTTTTCCCCTTTTTTTTATTGTTATTATCGAATAATTATTTATCGTAAATTTGTTTTTTTACGATCAGAGGTTAATAATTATTATTAATCAATATATTTAAATTAACAAAAAAAAAGTTAAAAAAAGGGAGATGAAGTCTCATTAAAACCGATGTGCCGTCCCCATGTAAGATCCAAATATTGATTAATTCAAATTTGATTTGCCTACAACTGTGGAATCAATAAAAATATGTACCACTTATGATACATGTTGAAAATTTCTCAATGAGTGCTTATTACTACTGCAATTAAGAAAAAGTAAAAAATCCCAAAAAAGTGGAGTTTGAGCTTTTTGGAAACTTTTGTTTCAATCAATTGCAATCAAAAGGGAAGGTGCACAACTAGATGTTACAACAGGCCTAATTAATTTGTCTTTAGTTTCCATATGAAAATAAAAAACACCGTGTCAAAATATTATTAATGAGGTAAATTTGTGTAGTAAATTTTTGCATCCTTTGATTAGAAACTCATCAACGTGTGATGTAGGTCATCGACATATTTTTCCGTAGAAGTAGAACAATTTTCACTTAATCTCAAAATTAAAAATCACTTAATAAGATTAGTAAAGTAGCTGATAAGAAAAAAATTGTACAATTACTTCCTGGACTTGTCCCCTTTTCCCCTGAAGAATATTGACTTGCCTCCATTTTCACCCAATAACGGTTTGTTTCAAAAGAATTACATTTATGTGACTGACCTCTTTATTACCACCGTAAGGTAATGATGATATGTATTACTGTCACATATATGCCTAATTTAATATCGGCGGGCGATAACGGTAGCAACGATGTGAGGGGGGCGCACAGTATACGGACCCGCTTATACAAGCATCGCTTCCACCGCGCAGTTCTCCCACCATAGCGGCGCTACCGCCCCACCACTCTCAGGTACCAATAAACTAGCGTTCACCACGAGAGTAAACGCAATTCAACGTCGACCAGCACCTGAAGAAGAAGTCCCCTGGCCGGCTCAACGTGGGACCTCCCGGCGGATGCCAACATACCCGCCGGAGCAGTAGGCCTGGCCGGCCCGCCGAGGTAACCGCTGGACGCGGACACTACTTTCCTGCTCCAGCCGCGGCGGACTCAGCAACAGGAGCCGGCCCAGCGTGGAATCGCTCGGGGAGAACCGCCTCGGCCGCGCCGGCGAACGATGACCGATGCCGACCCGACACTGCGAGGTACTGGGGACCACCACTGCCACGCTGTAGTGGGGACCCAACTGTCGCTGAGGGAAAGCCCGGTCGGAGTTCAATGGAAGAGCCGCAACTACCCGACTTCTCCGGAGACCAGGTTCCGGACCCAACAGCTCTTCTCAGAGCTAACGCAAAAAAAACGGCCCTTTTTAGGGCCACCACAAGATTATGAAATACGAATCGTCGAAGCCATTCAGCGACAGTATGAATGTAAATAAAGTGCAGTCTTGTACAGTTTCAGGTCGAAAAATCTTGAGATTAATTGAAACCTAACCATCACATAACACCGGTATCCACGACCATCTAATATTCACATCCGTACAAAATAAACTGCCTTTACTAGGATTTGAACCTTAGAACTCTCGACATCGAAATCAGCTATTTGTGATGACGTGTGTAATATATTAAGGGTGCATGTATATTATATGTTTGTTCCACTGTAGCAGCTCAACTACCGAACCGATTTAGATGTATGACCCCGCGTTGGAATTCTTACCTTACCGGGAGTGTCATAAGGCTATACATATATATAAATAAATTTAAAAAATTTGAAAAAAATAATTATACTATACCGAAAATTGTTCCCTGCTCGCTCTTTAATTATCCTATAGTAAAGAGCTATGTTTGTCAGCAATAAATGTTTTTCACATTTTTAATATTTATCTCTTGTTTCCTTGTTAATTCCTAATTAATGAAGTACATGCCATTAACCAACAGATGTCAGTATTAGTACAATTTTTGAAATTTTGGATTCGCATCCTTTTTCCCTCAGAACTCTCTTTATTAAATGTACAGATAACTTTAATATTATTTAACGATATTTTTTTAGGACGATGAATAAATACATTTTTTTTCCAAAATTTTATATTCAGTTGTTGAAAAGAAGTTCCAAGATTAAAGGTGTAAAATTAAAAAAGTAATGTCACTTTATATAAGGAAATTGGTTTGGCTGAAGATAAATTGAAGTAATCAATACCGTCTCGTTCAGAAATAGTCAAAGCTCGGATTTGTTTTTTACCAAATTCATTTTTGTAGTAGTTTATATTGAGAAAACTCAAATTTATACTTTTTATGATAAAACTACTATTCTGAGAAAACTCTCATTACTTTTTTTTGTTTTTTTATAAATAAAAAAAAAGTAAATTACGATGAATCCGGGAATCCATTTCGGTGACAGTGTATACTGTTGTTTTGTCACGTTAATTAGGAAAGCGGGTGATAATCGTATATACACAGCAAACAGCTTAAGAGCTTTAATGGCGTTATTTTTATTTATTTGCGGCCGGAGTGAGAGCATTAGCAGAGACGCCGCAACAGCCCTGCCGTAGCGCTTTGTTAATTAGTTGCGGTTCGTAAATCTCCATTGTAAAGGGATGACGCATCGGGTGCCCCGAGGGTCGCTTCCAAAGTTAACCTTCTTTAACGCATAATTATTCCCTATTATTTGAAATCACCTTTATGCGATATCAGTACTGGCACCCAAAAAAAATGTGTGCCACGAAATATCGAACTGAATATTACTTATATGTATATATGACATTTTTTTAATATTAAATTTTAACAAAAAATGCATTACCCAAATTTATACTCGGATACAGACCACAGTTACAATTAAATCAAGAGCAAATTTGCGACATTAAATGTTAGATTCCAACTCGATTATTCGACTCTAATTTTATGAATAACTTTACATTAATATAAGAAAAGCAGTTAATATGACCGACACTGAAACATTTTGATTGAACACAGTTTGGTAAACCGAAATAAAGCGGATACAATATAAGAGATAATATATATTTGATAAACCTCTGAAAATGTTTTCAAAGAAGATAACTAAGAAAAATATTAAAATATAATTCTAATTTCTTCGATAAATGTTTAAAATGAGATTTAAATAAAATAAAAGATAAATAAAATAAACAAATATCTGAAAAATAAGGAGTAATGATAAAGTACGTAAAAACGTAGAAAAAATTTCGGAAACAATGAGAAAAGGAAAGATCGATTTTTTTTTAACACATATAGAACCAACCATAATAGTTTAATGAAAAAAAAATGTTTAAAGTACCTTTGGGAAAAGAAATTAACAAGATACCAAAAAAGATGTACAAAGAAACAACACAAATAGGATGAAATAAAATAAAAATATGGGTTTCGTAGAAAAATGTGAAAAATAGTAGGATTCTAAGGTAGAAAAGATACGAGAAATGAAACAAAGGGATTCGAGGAAAGGAAAAAATCGCACAGTGAAAAGATGAAAGAGCACTGGACGATAAGGAAAAAACAAACAAGAAGGAAATGAAATGGTTACGTGGTCCTTAGGCGGCCATAACGAAAGAATAAACAAACAAAATGATGTCAGAAAAATCGACTACGATAAAATTAAAAATAATAGTTTAACTTTTCCGGCTATATAAGAAGTGTGTAAACGGATCAAAATTTGCAAGCCAGGGTTTTTGTAGATGTAATTTTTCATACCCCTTTCTAACTAGTAAAACATAATTCTAACATTGAAAAATTACGGATTGATGTTTATATGTTGACCAGCTGTTTGGTTGATATCTTCTGAGTGAACAGACCGATTTGAACGAAATTTGGTACGATTACTGTATACGGACTACTATTACAATTTAATCTTGACAAATAGAGTAAGGGAATTTTGAAATACCTTATGCATTCCGTATCTCAAACTTTACACAAGGAGTAGATAAAAACTTTGTCACATAATTTAATACACTGTCGATAGTTAATTTATTTTCTGATGTAGGGTGTCTTCAAGATTTAATTTTTAATTATTTTGTTTGTCATTAATTTTAATTAATAATTGTGTAAATAAAGTTTTCAGTTTTAAGAATTTATTTTCTGAAGAGAATGAAATTCTAACAGTATTTGTACGTTAAATGAATTATCAGACAAAGTATTTTATTATACTTTAAATAATCTTTATCGTTAATAAACTTATAAATTTGCGTTATCATAATTTTCTAACAGAAAATAAATTTGTCAATTATATTTATTTGTAATGCAAAATGTGTTAGATATATAATTATTCTCTTTTTGTAAAGTATTTTTTATTTTTATCTAATTAATTATTATTATTATGTAATTAATGTCTAATAATGTCTATATTAACAACACCGGTTGCTTTAATACAGAAACGCTGTGTAGTTTAGTATATTACCCGTTGTTGTTTCGAATGCCTAAGGCTTTCTTCAGTGTGCAATATCGTCTTAACTCAGTTCAACAAAACTTGGGAACCCCCGCAGCTTACTCCTAAGCTACTCCTTATTCTTCTTCTTCTTCTTCTTCTTCTCGTACAATCTTGACTTTATCGCCGGAAGCTGAATCCGGAAATTTTCAAATACGTATTCATATTCACTCAACATGCCGATTAATTAATTAACGATTCATTCATTATACGATTAAAAAAATATCAAATATTTTTGTGTTTTTAGATATCGTCTCGGTTGAATCAAATAGTCTTACAAAGGAAACGCGAAACCGTTTAAAAATAAGTTGTTCATCAATAAAAGTACATAAATTTAATTCTTTAGCGACACTGATTAAATTTTTTAATTACATTTGTTTTTAAAAAATGTAATAAACTATGAAAAATATTTCAAAATAGTTCGGCTTATAAAAAAAAAAAAACAAAGTTCAAGAAAAAGTATACCTGATAGCGTATAAAATTACCTATTTGCAAAGTTTTCAACAGCCGTTTAGATGCAAAATGCGTTTTAAAACTGCCGCTAGGACAAAGTAACATTGACGGTTTCACGTCGATATCTTCAAAAATTGTTGCATCGAATTTAACCAAAATTGTACTATTAACAATTTACGTGTAAAACATAATGTATTTTATAAAATTATATTTGTTTATTTAAAATATAAACAAAACACGAAAGGAATTACACTCAAAAATATGAAAGAGAAACAGACGTAATATCAAGGCAAATATTTCTTTAAAATTTAAGGACCAAAACCAACAACCAACTAAAAAACAAAAATTAATAAAAATAAAGGAATCAATCTACATTCAAAAAATTAATTAATTTAAAAAAATCAATAACAATAAAATCTAAAATTAAAAAAGCAACAAAAAATGAAAACAAAAATATAAATCCTAGATATAAAATCATAAGATTGAAAAAAATAAATTTTTCATCGGTTCCAGACAACATGGTTACAAACTCCCATTACATTCGAATAACTGAAAGATAATCAGCGATAAACAAAAATTCCATTATATATATATATATATATATGTGTGTGTGCTGGAACTGGAATTTAAACGTATTAATTTTATAATTAAATTATATTTTAATTAGAAATCAGTAACACAGTTCACTTTTCGCTCGGATTTCAGCTATCACGGTGAAATGAGGTCGTAATGAAACGTTTAGAACGTTAATTAAGAAACAAAATTAATGATATCTTCTGGATTTAGACCTGAAAAATCGAATAAAGTAGGTCCTAGAACCGTGCCTGCAGTAGTTTTTGAGAAATCTGGGGTGGAAACGAATAAATTGGGGTAGAAACCTTTAATTTTTTATGTCGTTGGTGATATAAAAAATCTGTAAAATCAAAATTTACTGTTAAAGATTTCCTGGCTCATTTTTCAACGTTTATTATAAACCGGTTCGTATAATACACTTTGATATAGTGTACTGTTTCTATATAAAATTGGAATGTTTCTTTGTGTTATTCATTTTTTCAGTCAAAAACCCATAAGAAATCGCTAATTCTGTCTCTTAAAGTCCTAAAAATTTCATTACGACGTCATTTCTCAGAGGTAGCTGAAATCCAAGCGAAATTTTCACTAGCCGTAACACTCAAACGAAACATTTTACGACATATGTTTACGTGAAAGTTTTCCATTATTTTCACGAGTATAATAGATTATGAAAGTACCGGGAGAACTTCGTGATACACTCTGTATTTCAAATTACGATACGAAAAACAATACTTTCATTATTTACCGACAAACTTTAAATAACAATCCATTTTACATACGTAACTAAGATGGAAAAACCTAACTATATAATTTACTTACTTCAAATTTTATTTTATAAAAATATTTTGATGAAACAGACATCTTATCAAACGCTTTTTTTAACGAAAAAAGTAATAATATAAAAAAATATTAACGCATAAATACATCTTGTAGAAGGTATTTAAAATTTTTTCTCTAAAATCTACAGGAATTTTTTAAAGTTATAAACAGAATCGATTAAACGCTTTGTTTTTAAGTTATAGTTAATAACGTTATATTGATATTCTTGGGACTTAAATTACGGTCCAAAATTGGTCGCTATCACAGTAAGAACACAAATCTGGTTAAATTACGAGAAAAATTCTATAATCTTATAAAAAGCGTGAATCCTGTTGCTATAGTTTATACGGAGGCTCTAAAAACATTAATTATGTTAGTTTTACTTTTGCGGTTGGCAACAGAATATATATGTTTTGCCTTCCCAAGATTGTCAGTATTTTCGTTGTGCAGCTGTATGCTATTAATAAGGCCTTAAATATAATTATCCCAACATTTCGACACGTACTTGTCTGCTCAGATTCTTTGAATGCCTTACAGGCGATTATCGATATGTATTCCAGAACTCTATTGTTTGTGAGCTTCAGCGAGTTATTTCTCAAATGACTCAATACAACTGAGCTTCTGCTGGGGATCCAGCAGAAGCTCATCGCCTGAAATTCCAGTATGGAATTTCAGACAATGAGCACGCTGATAGTACAGCAAAAGAGTCTTGTTTTCAGCCTCCATTCGCCAATGGCGTTGTTTTAAAAAATCTTGTCTGTTTTCTGAAGAAAGTGTTTCATGATGAGCGGCAAAGTGAATGGAATAGTACTGCCAACAATAAACTCCATCCAGTTAAGTAGAATGTATCACCGTGGAGCTCCTCCTGCAGGAATAACCGTCGAGAGGAGATTATTATTTGCTGTTTGCGAATAGGGCACGCTAGGCTCACAAATGGATATCTGACCACTCAAACAGATGCACCTGTTTGTGCCAGCTGCGACTGCCGACTAACTGTACACCACATCCTTGTACAATGTATTTGTTATACTGGATTGCCTCACAAGTTTAAAGTAAAAGCTAACATGCGAAATATATTAGGGAACAATATAATGATTTGTAAAGGCCGTGCATCTTGATTCAAAAATATTCATTATTTATATAATCTTTTATCGTATATTTATGCCGTCGACGTATACCGGATGATAATTGTATTCTTTAAAGTTACATTTTTAATGTTATATTCACTGTAGTTTTATTTCGCTTTTAACATACTCGTACGTCACGGACTTTTCCCATTTATAATTCGTTTTTATTGTGCTGATGTTTACATTTTTAATTGTTTCTTTTAAATATTTGTATGCTAACTAGATAATCATCGTATTCGGACGCTGATAACGACACTTCGTTATGCGCTCAGGAAAAAAGAAAACCCACTTCTACTTCTTAAAATCGTAGCAGGTTGTGTGGAACGTGGAATTAAAAAAAAAAAATACTTTAACAGAATAATACAATCCCTTGTTAAATATTACTAATAATTTACTCGTAGGAAATACTCGTATATCGGGTGGAAGATTACAGTCCAAGCCTTAGAAAAACAAATAAAAAATAATGAAAATCGTTTAAAATCCGTTTCCATAATTAATACGCTTAATTGTAATAATACTATTCATCTCTTAGTTCATACCGATACCGGCTAAATCATAAAATAAATGACATAAGAGTATAAATTTCACGACCCTCAAATAATTTAACATTAACCTTTATAATTGCATTTATTATGAAGTAACATAATTCGAAAGGGTAAAATACAATAGAGATGTGATGAAAACTAAGAGACATACGCGGTTGCATAGCGGTCGTTGAGGTAGAAAAGGGGTGAAATAGATCGACGAACACGGGGGCGACAAGAGAAGTATAGCGTCGCTGTAAGTAGCAGGGAGGGAAACGGAGACCGAACGCAGAACCTCGGCTCAATCAACATTTTATGGGCGTTGCGGTGCAGATCGTAAAGCTATTCGGTTCTGGCTTGTGATATGACGAATCACCGAGTTCCGAGGTCCCAAGGGCCCTATCAGCCACCCCCTCGCGTGAATCTCTCTCACATCGTCTAAAACCGACTTTCGCGATTTAAGCCGTCCCCGGTACTACAGAAAATTCAAAATTCTCTCTCTTTCATGAGCTTTCGTTCTACTCGATGCGGGTCTCGTTCAACATAATACGTTTACGGTCATGAATTTCTCACCTAACATCTTTAAGTTAATATTATACTTCGTAAATCTACTGTAATTAAATTAATCATAACTGTCCCTTTCCGATAATGTACAATTATATATATCTGATATTTCAGCCACCGATTCTCTAATGAATACTATATACATTGAAAAACATATTCAATAATTGTTCATTCAAAGACGTAAAGTTTGACTGTTATGTAAAATAACTTCACAATCATTCTTTTGAAATTAGGACTGGAATAAGTAAAATAGAAATACATTCGTCTATACCTACGAGAATATAATGTTAATCTATCCAATTATAAGTGAACCGGTTTTTACTTTGCCAACTATTGCTGCAACAGCAGAGCTATAAAAGAAAACCACAGCGATAGACCAAATTTTTGGATACCAGGAATTTTTGCATATGTCGGCGATTTAAGATTCCCTTACTTTAAAAAAAAAAAAGTAAAAGAAAATTGTATATAGTTACGTAGATTACACACTGTATAAGCATAGATTCGCCAGTATTTTGATTAATATCTCCCCAGTGTCTCAACATAAACTCTTCGAAAATAGCTCTACAGATTTTCATTAGTGGAGCATTGACGGCATAAAATGCTGGTCAAAATGAAAAAATCAGATGTGGACATCACATAACTTTCTTGTGCGCCTGTTAAATTACACACACACATATCCTGCCGCGCTTCATTTAAACTTATTCATATGAAAGTGAGATACGATCCTCCAATTCTTTAATAAAGTGGACAGTTAACGCGACTGAAGCATAATTTACAAAAATTTGAATTTTGCTTAATAGAATAACATATATTCGATAAAGTTCTATTTATTTAACCGTATGTTACAGAAAAAACTTGTAAAAATTTTAGCGGAGGTATTAAGCCTAAATTATTTATTCAATAATGTATAATGAAGACAACCCATACGCGTTAAAATCGATTTTACTGAATCGAATAAATACATCTGATTAAAACAATTATTTATGTAAATTATTTTTATTAAAACACGAATCCCAAAAAAAAAAATTGCTGGCAAACACTGTTCTTTAATATAGGATAATTAAAGAGCGCGTAGATGATAATTTTCTATACACTACAATTAGGTAGATTTCATAAGAAAGCTTTCCACCAATCACTTTCAAACTGATAAGTAAAATATAACGACCCAAAACCTCGGTCGAGTTCGTTAATGGGAAGAATCGGACCATCGGGGTAAAAATGGGAGGGCTTTCTCGAAAAAACAAAATATATATATATATATATATATATATATATATATGTATAACCTATGATACTTCCAGTAACGTAAGAATTCCAATGCGAGGTCATACATCTAAATCGGTTTAGCCGTTGGGCTGCTACGGTGGAATAAACATACATACGTACACCCTGAATATACTACACTCCTTTTTGGGTAGTTGTGTAATAAAACAATGCAACGTAGAAAATCATATGACTTTTTTTACGATCAAGAGTTTCTAATCCTGCAAAATCAAAGGGGGCTTTAAAAATAAATTAATGTTTTAAAGGATACCTTTTTTTGCCTAAAAGTATCCAATGTAAAGTAGAAAATACAGACGAAGAATTCATACCGTGATCAAAAAAATTCAGAAGTTATAAAAATACCATTACAGAATAACCATCACCGAGTTCCCAGGTCCCAAGAGCCCTATCAGACACCCCTCGCGTGAATATTTTTTGAATTTTAAAAATGAATTAAGTTTATTTTGATACTAATTTGTTTTGTTTACTATAACTTGGCCGGCCTCCATGGCGCGAGTAGTACCGTCTCCCTTCACCCTGAGGTGCTGGGTTCGAATCCCGGTCAGGCATGGCATTTTTCATACGCTACAAATTTCCCTAATTTCTATAATTCAATCTAAGCAATTTTAAATATATATATATATATATCAAAACGGTTTATGTATTATTAAACATAAATCTATAGTAGTTATTAACTCGTATTATCAATACATATATAAAACTAGTTAACAAATTTGTTAACTTTAATAAATACGAGGTGTGTGAGAAAAGTAATGAGCATGACTTATTACTTACCAACGTTTTTATTTTTTTCAAACAATATTATGCCCTTCAAAGTAGTTCCCTTGAGCAGCTATACACCGGCGGAGTCGTTGTTCCCACCCCTGACAGCAGCGCTGGAAGGCTTCAACCGGTAGGGCTTTTAACTGGTCGGTCACAGTCTTTTGAATGTTCTCCAGAGTTCCAAAATGACGTCTTTTTAAGAAACGCTTCAATTGCGGGAAAAGGAAAAAGTCACAAGGACTCAAATCAGGTGAATAGGGGGTTGAGGAACCCGTAGGAATGCGTTTTGAAGTCAAAAGTTCCCTGATGGAAATGGCCGTGTGACACGGGGCATTGTCATGATGAAGCATCCACTTGTCTGCAATGTCTGATCTTACGCGAATCACTCTTTTCCTGAGCCTTTCAAGGACACCTTTGTAAAACACTTGGTTGACAGTTAGTCCTGGAGGAACAAATTCTTTATGTACGATACCCTTACTGCCAAAAAAGCAAATCATTACGGTTTTGATCTTTGATTTGCTCATTCGATATTTTTTCGGTCGAGGAGATGACGGAGTATGCCACTCTTCGCTTTGCCGCTTTGGTTCAGGATCGTACTCAAATAACCAGGATTGATCGCCTGTGATCACACGATTGAAGAATTCTTGGTCATTGTCAATCCTCTCAAGAAGATCAACGCACACGTTTCTTCGATTGTCCTTCTGTTCCGTTGTGAGGTTTTTCGGCACAAATTTCGCACAAACCTTTCGCGTGTCCAAATCGTCCGGCAAAATTTTATGTACGGTGAAAGTGTTTAAATTTAACTGTTCACTAATCATCCTTGTTTTTAAACGACGGTCTGATCTCACAAGAACCCTCACACGCTCAACGTTTTCGAGAGATTTTGAAGTCGAAGGTGTCCCTGGGCGAGGTTGATCTTCAACGTGTGCTCGGCCTTCCAAAAACGATTTGTGCCAGCGGAAAACTTGTGCTCTTGATAAGCAATGTTCCCTATAGGCCGGTTTCAACTTTTCAAAGGTCACACTCGCGGATTCCTCAAGTTTAACACAAATGCTCTATTTTCGTAACACACAACAAAAACACAACTTCACTGATGGCGCTGACAAAAATAATGTGTTGGCTGAACGGAATTGAAACTCGTACTGAGCGTGTGGAAGAGATGAACAAACCGGTCTAGCACAGACCGGTAGACACAGCATTGCCAGATCGTTCGCAGTGTTACCAATCTCATTACTTTTCTCACACACCTAGTACTTTTCATGAATAATATTGCTGTGGAACACTATTTGATAGCGCTATTACCTGATACTCCATCCACTTAATGAACGAGTTGAAAACAATTTTGGTTTTATTCGAATTAAAAAAATGGCGCATTCGTCATTTCAGTTTCTTAAAACTGTTATATCCCTATTTTTTATTTGCGCGATTGAGAGTAATCGTTTGATGCCTGCTTTATGAATATTAGTGAAATTGCAGGGATAAAAAAGTAATAAAAATACAACTTTCAGTGTGTCATCAGCCTCTTCTTGGTAAAACGGGGTTTAAAAGATTGTCTTGTTTATTGGTAATTTAAAAAAAAAAATAAGATAAATAAACGTCCCTCCTTGTAATATGATCTACATCTGATTTTTTCAGAAAATATAATAAACTAATGGATTTAGCAATAATAATAAAAAAAAAAAAAGTATATTGTGTCATTTAGAATCGTAATTACTTCATAATGTACTAAAAACCATTAAGTTTTGTAAAACAGTCTTCAAAAGAATCTTAAAAAAATAAATTTTCAATTAGTACGACAGCAGACTACTGTACAAAAAAAGAATTAATAATCTATCCGCTGAAGATTTTTCTCGTATACAAAAATAAACGAATATTTTTAAATTACTTGCAGGAAACATTACGCTAAGAATAGAACGACATTTGGTTTTAGCAAATGTGAAATTTTTATGCGATTCGATCACTTGTTAATAGGATTATTCTGACAATACGAATGTAAATAATGCATTGAACTGGTGGCCCGACAGCTGAACATACACCTAGTACAATCAGTTTATATAGGCATGTAACCGGTCACAGGGTCCTCACGTCCCTTGGGTCGTAGCCCGTGTACTCTGTCGCCCAAGCAAAAGCCAAGCCCATATTATACGCACGCAACCCTATCTGATCCTAACTTAAAATATCCGAATTCGTCGCTTTAACTTCGTACAGTTCACATTTCTTCCTAGTCAGTATTTCATATTAGATTATAAAACATCCTTTGAAGAACAAAAATCTTAAATTACCACTAACAATACGGTAAAAATTAATTTTAACACACTTAATTCACAATGTTACACCTTAACAAGAGACAATTTATATATAATCCGTAATAATTAATTCAACAGAATCTTTTTCCTATGAAAAAATAACTCTTGTTACATCCAAACAAATAATCTTTAATAAAAAGTGAAATAGTCCTAAATAATAACGCTTGAAAACCGATAAAAAAAATTTTAAATTAGAAATTTTTTTGTAAAAGTTCTCAAGCTTAAGTATACTCAAAACGTGATCTAAATTGTGTTTATTAATCAAGAGATTTTTCTACGACAGTTGTATATTAATACTACCTATGTCCTTTCTTGAATTATATATTTTATTTTATCAAACCTTAGATAAGGAGCGTGTATAATAGAATGATGGTCCGTCCTAGAGAGGAGGTTTATTAGAGCTTTACGTAGAGTTAAATTAACTTTCCGTTTTTGACTTGAACTGTCCAATATTTGATTTTTTATACAATTTTTTTACACATATAGATTTTACTTTCCCATCTAGATAGCGCTACAGCCAAGCTATAGCTCTAGAAAGGAAAATATTGTAATCGATCTAATTTGGGCATATACTGTTTTCATCGGATCTTTACGTTTTGAAACCTACGAAACCCAAAAACCGAATGGAAATTTTCCGGATGTTAATGTTTATTACGTACGTTTGTGTATTCAGTGTCGATCTCTAAATCACCTTATATTTCCAGAACTACTGGACCGATTTTGACCACTTAATAGAATAATTAAGACTTAATAGGATGGAAATAGAAAATATAGGCAAAATAATCAATGATATTATTATTGTAACATTTCTAGCACGATGGTAATAAATATTTTTCTGTGTTAAATTAATTTCACTGCGTTTAATGTACTAAATTTTAATGTTACATTTTTTTTATATATTACACAATATTTTAACAATTTTAGACCTAAAAATTTTATTTTTTTTCTTAGCGTCCAGGATTCAATGCAGTGCAGTAACAGCGAATATTTATGAATTTGTATACCGTAATCTTTTTGTTTCTGTTACTTTGATTTTTTAAGTGCCCTGTACAGTTCTATATACGGCTTGAGAATTATTCGTGTTTAAATTCACACCTAAACATTTTTTCTCACAAGTAACCGTACATTTAAACTATTAAAAATATCTGAAATGGATACTACACGACCTCCTTGTATACCTATTAAATCACATATACACATTTTTTTTAAATGAAAAGAACATAAAATTTTATCTCATTAGTAACTTTCATTTTTTTTTTATTGTTATTATTGAATTATTATTTATTGCAAAAGGTTTTTACAAACAGAGGTTAATAATTATTAATAGATCAATATATTTAAATTAAAAAAGAAAGTTAAAAAAAAAGATGTCAGCCCTTGTAAGAGCAAATATTTCATTAATTAAAATTTCATTTGGCTATAACTGGAACCGATGAAAATAAGTACCACTTATATATTATTGAAAAGCTCTCAGTGAGAGCTTATAACTGCAGTTAAGAAAATGTTCAAAATTTAATTTCTTTGGATTTTGGGTTTTTTGGACACTTTTGGCCCAGTCGATTGCAATCAAAAGAGGAGATACGTAACTAGACGTTACAACAGTCCTAAATCCAAAATTTAAACATCCTACGGCTAATCGTTTTTGAATTATGTGAGATACATACGTACGTACAGTCACGCCGAAACTAGTGAAAATGAATTCAGGGATGGTCAAAATGGATATTTCCGTTGAAATCTAAAAACCGTAATTTTTCTCGATCACAATAGTTCCTTTACGTAGTACAAGGAAAAATTAAAATCACTGTTATTATCGGCAGTTTTAAATTATTTATTGAGCGATTAAAATTCCTAAGATTTATCATGGATGAAAATCCCAAAATTTTAATCAAAGCAATACATTTAGAAATGTCATTGGTTTTAATAAAAATATATTCACTATATTCCTACAATATAATAGCAAAAAATAAAAAAGGATAAAGAATTAATGGATTCAATTAACTAAAATCGTTAAATAGCATAATATCAAATCATAAAAAAACAAAGTTTTGTTAAAAACTGGGTTCATTGTTGTTTTTTTTTTTTATCGTCTTTATATGATAAACATGCAATTAAACCTTTGGAATGTCTTATTCGTACAAGAGGTGTTTCAAAAAAGATTGATGTAATTTTGAAATTATTGAAATTTTGGTAATCATTATTAAAATAATGAATTACATCATCATTAAAGAACGGTAAATATAATAAACAATTTGATAATTTTTATACAACAAAATGCAGGTTTAACAGTTACAAATTCAGGCACAAAGAGGTTAAATTTTTGTAGCCTTACAAGTATTATTAGTTTTAGTAATGAAAGTTCTAGCGACCCTCTGTGGGAAAGAAACTATGTAATGAGAAGCATGAAATCTACTTTCCACAACTGCTCCCAAATTCTATCCATTATTAAGCACCGTCTACTTCCTAGAATCAGGCAGAATTATTTTCCAGAAACTAAAAAGTTTCCACAATTATTATAAAAATTTCTCGCGATCGCCAGTTAATAATTTGCCAATAGAACGTTTTCTACTAAACTACTATTTATAGACACTTTAATTTTGATGCGCGCTACCATTGGATCTCTATGTAAATTCTGTGGAGGCGTACAGTAGAAACCTCTAAAAATTTTATAGTTTAAAAATTGCGCAAATTTAATTGTCGACGAACCCTCGATTTTTCCATTAGAATTTAATTTGACCGCAGCATTAAAATTCTATAAACCGAATCGGTGATCGATCTAAGAATAGTAGTGTAACAGACACAACAGCAGCACTTAACCGCGTATAAATAAATTAGGTAGCTAAAAAATGTAAAACCGTGACGGAGCTTCCGATTGAAAAAGTATGTTAGTTTTTCAAACAGCAACGCCTTTGAATTCTAGGTAAAAAGTAATCTATACCGTTATTTACATTAGAAGAAACTTCGAGAAATATTTCCAGTTTTCAAAGCTACGCACACAAAATAAGAAATATTCAAAAGCAAGTATATGAAAAATCAGACGGTATTCGGATCTGCATAAACTTTTCAAATACCTTCAAATTACCTTCAAGCCGAATAGACGGTATAAAATTAAAAAGATAGTATTAGCAAAAATACTCAGAAGTCGTGGTCTTTTATTTATATAAAAGGAAAACAGCGCAAAGTATAATGTAACAATTTTTTTTTTCAAAATAATATTAATACACGACAAATATAAACTGTTGGAGAATCTCAAATGGAATATAGCTTTGTTTCATCCCATCAGTCGCTTAAAATATTAATAATAATAATTATAACGATAATTTCATTTGATATTTATGCCATTTTATTATTATTAAGATTAGGGGGAAAAAATTTGAGGGGGAATATATACCATCAAAAGGGAATATATATCTTTTATCTCAATATACAGTGATAAGCGACACGATCAGTATTATTTCCTTAAATGCTAATCGGTCGGCTGCATTTACGACTTCCACTATCAACAACATATTTCACTGCACTCGTCAGGAAACTTAAGGAGTTACGAATTTTTGTTAAGAAAACCGGTTTACTGCGAAATCCTGAATCGCCGAGTGATTCATTTAGAATTACGTACGAGTAAATTACACAAATAAAAATTAAATACAAAATAGTTCCCTTCTTCCCTAAAAGTTATAATTTGATTCTTTTAGTATTTAGCATTTATTGGGTTTAATTAAGTTACTTTGGAACAAACGAACAGGAGTCTAATCGAACGGGTACGCAAACTAACAAACAAATAAAATAAAGATCGCTACAATATTTCCCTGGTATGATCAAGGGGAACCGCAGTAAAATCTATATCAGAGTAGTATTACACAATATACAATTAATCGTAAAATAAAAACAGATGCGATTAAAGTTCATATTTGTTATTTGAAGTACAA
The DNA here is from genome assembly GCF_047948215.1 of Lycorma delicatula. Classification (NCBI taxonomy): domain Eukaryota; kingdom Metazoa; phylum Arthropoda; class Insecta; order Hemiptera; family Fulgoridae; genus Lycorma; species Lycorma delicatula. Next base: position 44,795,794 of record NC_134456.1, on the reverse strand, counting down.
ACTAATAATGTTAGATAAATAGGCGGAAATACAAAATATATGAAGTAATATATAATCTCATTTTGCCTGATCTTTCTCGTTATTGTTTTTAGTTACGTTTTTACCTCTACTTTGATTTTATTTTAATAATAGTTTAATTTTTCGTCGATAAATATATAGTTCGATTAATGTATTTTGTACGATAAGATTTAGGTTAAATATTTATTTGAACTCAAGGAGATAGAGAAAATAAGAAACTTTTATTCCTAGTGTGTACCGGTGATCTTCCTTGTACAGGATCTGTTGGAATTGCACCGTATGCGGATAATACGGCGATCTTAGCAGTTGATGACCGAATTGTAGCTTCGGAAAAACTTCAGTAGGCATTGGATGCAATCGGTTCGTGGTAGCAGAAGCGGAAGAATAAAGTCGATACGGTGAAATCTATCCGCCTTACATTTACGACTAAGAGAGGAAACTGCCTTACAGTCTACTTGGACAACGTTGAAATTCCGCATACAACTAGTGCGAGATACCTCGACTTACACCTAGATCGACGTATGACCTGAAGAAGTCATGTACTGGAAAAGAAGAAAGAGACTGTCCAGAAATTCAAGCTGTGTATAGGCTAACGGGTAGCGGATCAAAATAGTATTTTTTTAACAATATAATTTTTTTTTTTTAAATTATAATCTTAAGTCATCAAAAACCTGTATTGTTTCTTTACGACAAATCAAATATAAATTATTAAATTTTATTTACGTTACATCTTAACTTTTCATGGTGCCAGGAATTTCAGAGGACGGACCCTATATCCTTTTGAAATTAATATAAATTGTTTGTTGTTTTAATTTTCCAAAATTTTCTTTTAATTATTATTTTATTACAATACAGGTGACGTTCCAATACCTACAAAATAATTCACAATTCAGAAAACGTTAATGAAAATTATCGCAATACAAATTTACGTACGAGTATATGCTGAATCAAAAACAGGGAATTGAGGAGTTTTTAAAAAAATGTTTAATTTGTATTATTCAAAAATTCGTCGATAGAGAAATATTATAGCTATAACAGAAAACCTTTTAATTAAAATTTTAATAAATGTGTGGAAAAGTTGTCTCAATGAATCGGTAATTTATTAAAACACAATTATAAAATGGTAATCGTAATTGGAATGTAATAGGTATGCAGTGTTGCAACACAGCGTTCTATAATACATATTTAAAACTCTATCGCGCTAAATAATTATAATATCACTGTAGAGATTAAATTACAACTAAAGTAACAATTTTTTTTTTTAAATCTACAGTGGGAAGCAGCTCAGCATTTTTGATTCTTTAATATTTCTATAGAGAAAAACGAAACAAATAAATTACTAATTTATCAACGATAAAAGATTGGAAACTTAACAACGTTAAGTAAATAATAACGATTCTTAAAGATAATCAGAAAGCGTAAAAGTTTATAAAATAATATACCAGGATATAGCTTTGATATGTAACGCTAAACAAACCACAATTTGCCATACGATCTATATTTTACAATTCCTTATATTAACGCTTTCTCGTGATATTATGAACACAAAGTATCACATACTGTGATCAAATTTAATCACAACGCGAGTCGATACTTTTCTTTTTAATTTAAAAAAGATTTATCGGGTATTTCAAAACAAACAAAAGACCCTAATTAAAAATTATTTTTCTACATACACATATTAATATGTTACCGACCCGTTGTGCTGTTAGTGCCGGCATTCCCATTTAGCCATCAATACTCGTACGGGTATATGTGGAATTTGCGCGAGCGTAAACAATTATAATCAGCTATGGAATTGTCAATCGGCTACAGAATTATACATGCATTTATGATATGCAACGTCTTGTTCTAAATTAGCACACTGATTACAAATTAATTCTTGGAATAAATTATAAGATGGAATATTATTGTAAATAATATTAATAAATACTTTCAAATAAAACGTTTTCACTTTTTTTGGGTAACGAGAAAGGACATCGAGAATATCTTTTAAAAAATGCAGAACTACAGTTGAGTTCTATATAAACATACGTTCTTTTTAATTTGTAATATCCCGAAAAAAGTTCTAATAGATTTCGTGTAAATATCAAAATATGCTATTAGACTCCTTGTACCGTTTTAAGCAGCTATATAAAATAATTTGACAACCAAAAGAGTTATTAAAACAGATTTTCTGTCTTTATTACAGGAAAAACGCAGGCTAACGGTTTTCGGCAAAAATTTTACACGGTTTATGTTTCATTACAACGATTTTGTTAAATATTTTACCAACTCTAACTAAATAACGTTCATGAAATCAGCATACTGACAACAACAAAAACTTTTACGACGAAAAGCTGTTTAGCTGTTTGTTGATTTGTGATATTTTAAAACGGCTGTAACCCCAATGTTATCCTTTATATCCCCAAAAAACAAATGTAATTTTAGATAAATCATTCGTATTAAGAAGCATAAATCGTACGAACGAATGAATCGTTCGTGAGGTGCGCGCAGCCGCCCGGTGCACTACCATTTGTCCGCTCTGCGCCAATAGCAGCCAAAATAAAAATGCGAGCAATGCAACAAACAAAGCCACGCACCATCCTTTTTTATGGAGAGTGATGATATCCGAATTGATTTAAATATTTTCATTATATCAAAGATTTGTACGTTTGAAGAAGTTTTAATTTTTAATGCGATTTGAAAAGACTCTTTTATTTCCTTTTTTTAAGTTTATTCCGTTTTAAATTTTCTAGTTTTATTATTGAAAGAATTAGATGGAGACACCAAAAAAAAAAAGAAAGATGTCGCAGACTTCCGTGGTATAAATGAGGAAAGGAATGCAAATAAAAAACGTAGAGACTACTATCAAGCGTTGTCTAAGGATCTATGATAAGGATCTGATCTAATCTAAGGATCTGGAATACGGAAAAATACTGATCGATTAGCAAAGAATGTAATAAACTTTCATGACACATTCTACAGGTGAAAATAAAGAAGAAACTTCACAAAAATATAGGTGTATACGCTAGGTTCTAACGCAAGATTAGAAACGTAAATTCGGACTAAAGATATCACGCTGATTTCTGCGCCTTAGGTAAACTTAAACTAGTATGTAATTTTTGCGACCCAAATTAAGAGGTTAATTTAGTGGTTTTTATACGAAATCCGACTTAAAAAACTGAAAAAAAAGATAGTTCCCAGATCAACTTAAGTAGTTTTTCAAATAGTTTTGAAAAACATAAGGTAGAACCCGCTATTTTATGTTTGGCGTAAAATTAATTTGTTAAACGGGTAACAAACGCGTAAAGGTTTAAGCAAAACAGGTAGAAATTTTATTCTGACTAAATGCTGTGTACAAAGTTCACAGAAACTAAATACAAACATAAGATTTGATTAAAATCATCTTTTCAATTAAAACAAAACGTATCAAAATTTGGCTAATTTTAACTCGCTATTAAATGAAAATAAGTTTTCAATATCTTAAAACAAATTAATTAAATATTTTAGAAAAATAACAAATATAACAAGCAACAAAACCGACTTACAAACAACAAAACAAACTGTTGAAAATATTCTCCGCCGATGTTGATTGACCGTATACCCTATGAACAACGTTTTTGACGGCTTTCCGTATTTCAACCCTTTTGAAATACGTAATGCCATCACACTTTTATAAACTATTAGAATTAAGTTATTACTAGAATTCTGAGCGCACGCCCTGAAAATTTGAATAATCAACTCTTCTTTTGTGAATTTTATTCGTATACTCGTACTAATCATTTTAAGTGGCCTCAAAGGAAGTAGCTGATCTTGGAGGCCAGTTAATAGCTCCTTTTATATTTTGTAAACAGATAAGAATACACATTATATTAAATAGAGGGATATATATTTACGTTGTTAATAAAATATGGGAACCCTTAAATATATTTTCAGCCGTTAAATAAAGACATATGAAATGTTGTGGCCTCAAAGCGATTTATATATCAATTTGAGACCACAACACTCCAAGCCCCCAGAGAGCTGCCGTGCGGGGGACAAATCAAACATTTTAAACGAAAAAAGAACAAATGTTAGATAATTTTAAAGGGCATTGATAAAATATTTCAGGCTACAACATCAATAAAAATGTTTGCCGTTTAATGTTTTCACAACTAGTTTGCTACCGTCAAAGGTTTCACAGCTAGTTACTGCGTGTATCTACACAGTTCACGCCAACAATTGATCTCATACTGAAAAAATACATCGTCTTGATGTATGAGCGTTTCAAAAATTTTATTTTAATTTTTTTAATATTCTACAATCGAGCGGTTGTTTAACAGATATTTTAGACCGATCCTCACACTAGTTGTGAAGAATATTAAATAGTCGTCATATTAATTACGATTATGTAGCTCGACTTTTTTACTTCGACTCTTTTATTTTTCAATTCCCTTTAAAATGATACCACAATCCTATCCTTTCCATTTAACTTTTGGGTCGCCCCCATAGGGAACTCTCTGGATACTTAGGACGCGAAATCTCATCCACATCCGGTTGAACCGAGAAATAGATTGTTTCGAGTAACGAGCGTTTTCTAAATTTCACTTTTCCGTGTTGAAAAATTATTTAAGAGTTCCCGTACCTTCCACTATATATAAAATGTATTTATTTTCAAGTACATTTAAACAATGAACATCGCATATAAGTATTTTTACTATAAACAAGGAAATCTAAGTAGTATACGTAAGCCGAATCGTAACTTAAAGATATACTCGCGTTTGCGATATGTATAGGAAAGAGCTTCTAGAGAGAAATTATTCGAGAAAAATATTTATTTCTACGAATATTAATAAATAAGTTTTTCTGTATTTTAATTACAAATCGATACCGATGGAAATTTTTTCTGACAATTTTGTAAAATATTTTTCTTTTAATACTCCAGTACACAGGATAATAAATTAATAATATAGTCGGTTAATTGTTACGAAAACTTTACACGGCTGTATTTGATTTACAGTTTGTATAGTACGTAGTGTAATATCAGAAGCAGACGGAAATTAATAATTTCCTATGATTGATTCAGTGCGACGGCGGTAATAATTTATCACGAAGCAGTCGCCTACTTTAAACGTGCAGTTGCGGTTGCGACCTACTGTAGGTGGCAGCACCGTTCGTATTATCTGCGTTGATTATTATTAAACGTGCGAGAGCAAGCGGTAGCGTCGGTTATAGCGACGATCCAACGGCACAGTTGATAAAAGTTAATGGAAGTGTCGGTCCGACCTCGTTATTAGTCACGACCGGGCTAAGCTAATTCAGTATCGTGATTAATCTGATTTTTAATGTAATATTTTAAAGACGCGGCTGGAAGTAACGAGTGGATATCGTTGTTGCAGGACCGGATTACACTTGGTGGGGGATAAATCAACGTCAGGTCTCGGCGTTATTACAACGGTATCCCCGTCATTCCGACTCTGATCGAATGATTTACGGTCTTTCCGGGATTTTTACTCGCGCGGGCTCACTACTACTCGCTTATACCGCCAGCACACCGACGACGTAAACGCGTACACGGACGCGCGTATTTCCCGCCGACCCCTTTCGCATATACCGTTCCATTAACGATAAATTGCGGATTTAATACGGGAATTATTAAATAACCGTCGTCCGGGCCTCGCGATGACTTCAACTTTTAATGAAAATAAATGGAACGGTACGGTTTCATTGTTGAAACTCGGGCGAGAGATCTGATGCGCCTACTCCGGAGTCGGGGCGCAAACAGATGAGAAGAACTCGGTCGGTGCAAGCGTCGAAACGATGATTTTAAAGTATAATGGTAGCAATTTTATTAAAAGGACTAATAAGATGCCGAACGCATTGCCGACTCCTTCCTTAATGGAATTCTAAAACTTTTCAATAACAAAATCCGACTGAATTATACACTGAAAATAACTGAAACAACTGAGATCTCACTCGTCCAACAATTTTAAAATACGCCGAGAATCTCTTTTTTCTTTGTTATTAAATAAAATTTATCGCGTAAAACTTTGTAATATATATTATTTTCTTTAAAAGCGACCTTCTTTCATTCGAACGGTTTAAATGTGAATCCGCTGTAAAGTTATTTCTAAATTACAATTTTACTAACGGAGAGATTAAAAAAATATAAACGATTATAGAATAAGTGTTCTTATATCATTGAACTCGGGTTATAATGATAAATTAATAAATCCGATTACAAGACGCAATGATTTTTTAACGGTTAGCATTATTTCAATTTTTTTTAAATAATTTTTAACGTTAAATCCTCGACGTGAAAAAAATAAAAATATCTAGCATCAATAGTACATTTAAGTAATGAACACAACAAAAAACGGTCGCCTAAATATAAAGCAGAGTAATTCTTACAGTACCCAAGTTACTAATATATTCATTTTTGTAATATCCTAAAATATAATTAGTTGAATTTATTTATAAATTATTTAGAAGGTAATAAACTAATGTACTGTTCGTATGAAAGAACTGTAATTCAAAATATAATAAAAACTATATCGCAAAATATGTAATATGCTGCATTAAAACACAAAAAAGCATTTAAAAAAAAAGAAGAAAAACATTAAGAACCATCTCGATCCCAAGGAGTAATACGAAATCTATTTTTGTTTATTATGAGCACAGGCACGACCCTGACATACGCGTATACCGTGTGTCCCACGAAGAGGTAAACTCTTTCCATTTAGTATCACTCGCCCATTTCCCTACCGATTCTATTGAAACTTTATAGAACTATCAACCTTCTAGGATTTATAGAAACAAAATGGCGGCTTTCAAATAAAAACATCAATTTCAGATAAACCACATCTTTTATTCGTTACAAAATAGCTGGTAAAAATGATTAAAAGCAGACGACGTATTGTTAAACAGGTGTTCAAATTGAATAAACACGTTAATAAATAGCCGTAACGATAAATAATTATAACCGTTTTTCTTTTTGCCGGCCTCCGTAGCGCGAACGGCAGCCTCTCGGCCTTTCATTCGGAGGTCCCAGCTTCGAATCCCGATCAGGCGTGACATTTTTACACACGCAACAAATCATTCATCTCATCCCCTGAAGCATGCCTAATGGTGACCTGGAGGTTATAAAAAAACTGTTTTTAATTATTCTAGTTCAAATTATCATCTGTTTTTCATCGGTTTCACCAACAAACATTAAAAGTACATAATACTTGCAGAAAGTGAACTGTATAAATTGTAGATGTCTCTATTATTATCTTATCGTCAATTCAACATTAGCATGTATAAGTCATTACAACGTTTTTAGTAAATCGGACTTATTTCGGAATATATAAGTTAACTGTCATTAAAGCGATTTCGTTTTTTTATTTGAATTACTATTTTGTATGACGCATATATTTATTATTGTTATTCTATGTAAATAACAATAATCAAAATGTAATGTTAATAAACATAAACGTTTACGTATTTTTAGATTAATAAATAGTACAGTATTTATTAAAAAATTCTTATGTTTGTTAGTTTCTCAATATCCTTACAGAACCGCGAAAACGCGACAATGTACATCGAAATTTATAAACATATCACAACCCATTTTTACGACATAAATTTTTATTGAAAAAACCCACAATGGCTGACACACGCAAAGAAGCGAGATAGAACACTTGTTCGCAAGAACAATTTCATTTATTTTTATGCTGCGAATCAGTCCCTTAAATTTGGCCAACACCTCCGAAGGAATATGAATATATATATATATATCCCTTGACTTTTTGTTCTACTTTAAATCCGACGATTTCTGATTTTAACCGTAATTACTAAAGATTCGTCGAACAGAAAGAGAAGAAGAATTTCATATACAATTTCTTTTATCTGAAGCTAAAAAAGAATTCATTTCGAATATTCGATCCACGTTATATGGAACGTTCTGCATGAAACTTTTACGAGACATTTTAGTCCTAAATGACTGTTAACAAATGTTTAGAAAACTAACCGATTTCTATGTACGTGATTTATAAAGATGTTATTACAATAAATAACGATCCTATTATTCGTAATCGTAACGTAATTTTGATCGTAACAAAATTACTCCGACCTAGAATAACATAAAATCTGTTAAACGCCTAACAGGAATAGCGAACGATACAAACCATATTAGTAATTATCTGCGGTAAATACATCAAGCAAAACTAAGGCGCATTTAATTAGAGACGCTATAATAAATAAGGACTATTGTAAACAATACTACAAACGTCAGTTAATCAGTTCTATAAAGATAAATCATTATACCGCAGGTCATAATCAGAATTTTCACCGGTCACTGACGCATGTATGAATAACTATAAGTTACGATTAACCAAAATCATAAACCGATTTCAGTTACAACAGTTTCTTATATTCCGTATATCAATCTACATCTACTGTAAAGAAATCGTGAATAGATATAAAAAAGGTACTCCAATATTTTTAATTAAACGTAAAGTTATATACTATACGTCACGCATTCTTGAATCACCAACAATAAAAATGAACTATCGATTACAGAATAATGAAAATAAATTAAAATTTTACTTAAAAAATAATAAAGAACGAATTATATATAAACTAGGCAAATGTAAAGGAGGATTCCGAACGTAAGATATTTTTCACTTAGAAAACATTCGGTTTTCACCTTTTTGAACTGAAGTCTATTCCGCTTTTATTAAGAATCGATTAGACCAATTACAAGCGGGATGTTTCTTTGGACATTGCAAATCCTTAACGTTGCAGATTTCAATAATAGCCCCGATCTACGTTCGAATAAATATGCGACGATTATTCTTTTAACTGACGTAATATTTTGCGTTACCAAGACGTTTAACTATAATCACAACTAACTCTTAATAATAATAACTATTAGCTCTTCTAAAAAATATATATATAATGTCGCGTCTTCATATGTATTAATATAAGAAATAAAAATTTCGCAAAATTATTAAATTCTTCATACTCACCTAAATGTAAATCTCCCGACCTTCGTTTCCATATTTTTTTATTTACCTTATTTCATTACGAAATAATAAATTAAATACATAAGGAAAAATCAACTTTTATAATTCACAACAAAAAATTTTCCATAAAAATTTAGTAACTTTCTTCCTAATTTCAAATTCAAAATTTTATCGAGAGTAGTTAGCTCGTAATTAAATAAGAGTTAATATTAATGATAATGTATTTTGCTTCGAAAATCAATTTTATGCTTCTGTTCATCCAAAAGAATTCTCTCTTATACATCAGAATAATTTTTTTTTATATTTAAATTATTTTATATGTTAAAAAAAATACTGGTTTTTCTAATCACCTGAAACCTGAACCGCAAATTTACGACAAACCCACATATAACCATCTTTTTAAACCGAAACGATATTTTTATGACGTGTCTACCATTTTTTGGATTTGTCTAGCATATTTTTATAGTGGATTTCATATTTTACTAATCTTATAATGTAGGTCTACAACCTGGACTAATACTACGAATATTTACGTCTTTAAGTCGCAAACGAACGTACGATCAAGATAAACTGGAACTCCGTAAAACGATTATATACGATTGAAATAAATAGATTTAAAAAAACAATATAGATGGCTGTAATTAGAAAAGATTTTTGAAAGTGTATGTTTGGAGTGTCGCTTTATATGGAAGTGAAACTTGGACAATCGGAGTATCTGAGAAGAAAAGATTAGAAGCTTTTGAAATGTGGTGCTATAGGAGAATGTTAAAAATCAGATGGGTGGATAAAGTGACAAATGAAGAGGTATTGCGGCAAATAGATGAAGAAAGAAGCATTTGGAAAAATATAGTTAAAAGAAGAGACAGACTTATAGGCCACATACTAAGGCATCCTGGAATAGTCGCTTTAATATTGGAAGGACAGGTAGAAGGGAAAAATTGTGTAGGCAGGCCACGTTTGGGGTATGTAAAACAAATTGTTGAGGATGTAGGATGTAGAGGGTATACTGAAATGAAACGACTAGCACTAGATAGGGAATCTTGGAGAGCTGCATCAAACCAGTCAAATGACTGAAGACAAAAAAAAAGTAATTAGCCGACTGAATAGGACAAAATATTAGATCTACACGAACTTAGTACGTGTACACATTTATTTACACAAATAGGTTTATTATACATACACGCGCGCGTGTATCTATAATAAATAAATATATACGTGTGCGTACAGACAAGATGTTCAGACAGATTATAAAAATGACCTTAGCAGTAACCGTCTACAAGCTGAAATTAACAATATTAAATAATAAATTTATAAGTCGCTTTTCTTATTATTGCGACGCCTGGTCTACCTAACCGGGTTACCTAAATCCGGTTAGTTTACTTCAACTTCAAAATTAAAGGAAATTTAATATAAAAAATGCGTTTTGTTTTCACTATTTAACAATAAAATCAAGAGATCATATAATTAAGGGTTTATCTGGTAAATCACGCTTAATTTTATTCTATTTTATTTTTACCTTCAAATACTAAAAAGAAAACGCTTCGCTTCACTCACCGACCGAAGTTAAGCTCGATAAGTATCACCTTTAACTCCTGAAAAACAATTTTAATTAATTTTTTTTTTGCAAAGCCGTACTCAAGTCCTTAAGTCAGTCGTGTTGCTCGACCGTGTAGCTAAACAGTCGCGTTGGCGTCGTAACCAGTTTCCAATAATCGACATCGCTGCCCGTCAACAGCCGACACCGCAGAGCGCCACAACACCAGCCTACCAAGCCGCCGTATCGTCTGAGAAGCCGTTACCCGACAGTCAAACTGATTCGGCCCGTTTTCGCCGACTCATCTGAAATTTTCATTATTTCTGCCGTCTTCCCGCTGCTACCTGCGGTATAGTTTTCGTAGTCTATTCTCCTCTGCAAATTTACAACTAGTGAACGCCGATTAGTGAAAATATTAATACGGAAAACACGGGTGGCGAACACTTATCTAACGATGTACACAGCCTAAATATTTTTAATTAAATTAGTCGGTGGCTACGAATCCGTATTGTTATTTCATCTTGTAAAATCATTTCACCATCGTCGATTTACCCATTTCACAGGCTTGTCGAGGAGTTGGGGATGTGCCATCTTAATTACTTGCGGATCGGATGAATTTATTAATTTATCCCTAAATCGTCCGTGTAATTTGAAGTAATTTTACGTAGGCGAATAGTTTTGTTCGAGACACAGGTTTGTGTACCTATTAGCGATCATACTGTTTGCTCAAATCGTTGAATACGCGCGATAACAACTTAAGGTTTTGCACAAACACAGATATATTTGAACCTAACAAGTACTACAAAGGGTTTGTATTTTTTAGACAGGGAATATCGTCCAGATTGAAGACTATAGAACAGTATGAGTTTGTTGTAAACGCTAAACGTTTAAAACACGTTTATTCTATGTCAGTTGCTTGTCGAAGTATAATCCTAAATAGGGCTAAGAATTACATAAGCACAGAAAAAAAATCACTAAAAACAGCAAGCCGTAGATAAAATTCTATCTTCTATTAGAAGAAGAAAAAACAGATTTAATGGAAATTATTTATCAGAGTGCAAATAACGAACGAGGAAGAGTTTTTAACGTTACAGAGATTACGTTAAAAATGACATATAAGTACGGTGAACGGAATGCATAAACGGGCTGAAAGCGAAATTCGAGCAGCACGTTTCAAATGTAGACCTGCATGTACAGCAGAGCCGAAGCTGTGGCGTCCTGGTACAGTTAAAAACAATAGTTGATCATTTGGTGGTCGGATTGTTAGTATACGGTCGCGCTTGTGTGTACATGCGTTTGTAGCGGTGTAGTAAACAATACCGACAATGGAGCTGCGGCCAGAGTTGTAAAACCGCCCCGAATCCACGTGCGTAAACACATGGAGCAGTTAAAACAGAGCAATGGGTTCTGGGGGTTCGGTAGACGCGAGGGGGGACGGCACTAAACATAAATCCCTGGGAGTGCACAGCAGTTCTCCGCTCTCTTCTCCCCATTGTGTCAGTTCCATGTTCCCGTCTCCGACTCATAAAATTTACTTCCCGTCCCATCGTTTCTCGCGACTGTGTATTCTCTTATAACGTTATTTATTTTGCACCCCCGTTTCTCTAAACCGTCTTTGTATACCGATTCGGCAAAGGCTGCGTTACGAAATTTAAATTCAACAAATTTTGTTGTTCTAGGGAATACACAATAGCAGCCTATAAAAGTATGAAATTAATTATCCACAAAACGAGCAAATTAAATGTCGTCTTCAAAATATTTTATTTAAATTATAAGAGAATAGCAGTATAAACTCCCGTTACCGTAAATTATGAAAAACCCTCGCCGTTGAAATAAATAATATTTCACTAATTAAAAACACCTTTTCAAATTTTACTATCTTATACATCTACAAAACTAACAACTATTAAAAACAAACCGATAAAAATCAAATCTAATAAAACATTAAAAACGTTAGAATTAAAACAATAAAACCGAGGAATAAAATTATTATTTTTCAGATAAATTAAGAATATCTTGAGTAAGGAAAAGGGTTGAAAATACAATTCGCTTCAGACATTTTGTAAAAGTTTTATTGTGAGACAAAGAAACGCCTTTTATGTTTTAAGCAGCTCCTTACATCTTATTACTACCTCTCTATCTTGATGTTACGAAAATACGGTCTTAAAATATTACAGATAACCGAAAAGGGACGCGTTTTATGAGCGCGATCGGGAAAATTAGAAGGGTTAGAGTGAGAAATGAAGAAGTCAGAGAGAAGTTGAGCGTCTGAAATTTGCTAAAACAAAGTTAGAACAATTTGCGCAACTTACATAGAATGACGAAGAACATATACCGCAGAAAGTGTGACAAGAAGAAAACTGGTTGAAGCCAAGAACAAACTAGGCGGATTGTGAACTTGAAAGAGTTATGAGAAGTTTTTTCACAGAAAAAAACAAGATGACTTGTTGACAGCACAACCCGGGATATCCTGAATCACGGATACATCTGAAGATGAAGAATAATTACGCTTCCAAAACTGCATTTACAATACTGTAATAGATAACCATAAAAGGAAACTAAGTATTTAATGGTTGGTCGAAATACTTTGAAAGTATTATAGTTTATGGTTTACTGGATACACACAAAGTGCTATTATGGATTTTGGTGTACAATATCATGTACAGGTATGTACATGATATTTTGGTCGTATATAAATAATGAAACGTTAGATCATTTTAAATAAAATTAATAGGTATAACGATAATTTAAAATTTACATGCGAAATGGAAAAGAACAAAAACTATTAAAAGTTAATCGTAAAAATTATGCGTCAAAAGAGGAACGAAATTGTCAGACTGCATAATTTTGATTCTGCATCCCAACAGACAAGCAACACTCTATTTCACAATTCATATATATATATTAAAGCGCGAAATTTAATTTAAATATTCCCTTTTAAGGAAATACAACGGATTATTGATTTTCACGAGATAAGAATTGGTACATTCGGTGTCCCCTACCATCTTGTAAATATCATTAGGAATACTCTGCTGAAACCGATTTCTAAAATTATTTAATAAATTCGTTATATAAAATTTAACATTTCCACAATGTTTTTTTTTTTTCGTATTTAATGATTTATTTCATCGATTTTAAGTACAAAATAATTACAGGTCATTAATATTTAAAAACTCAATGGCGTATTTGAAATAAAAATTTATCAATACAAAACCGGGAAAGTTATCCGATCCTATGCTATCTTCTTTTTTTATCCGATTCATATACTGAACAAAATATTTTAATTCCGAACTTTTTCCGTATATTAATATTAATAGATACTAAACTATGTTACGTAATATTACTAAAGATGTTAACTTCTACTTTAATATTACGCTTCTCGACACAAAAAGTGATGTAATAGTTGTTAAAATAAACCGTTTTAATATTTAACACAAAATATATTCGAGTATATACAAATATTAATTTGCAAATGTTATTCAATTTTAACTGAATAGCTTTAAATTTAATAACCGGGTTTTAGATTAGTATAAAATTTACTCGTATTTCAAAAATAAAAAAACGTAAATGAATTTACTAGTCGCTACAGTATTAAAAATTAATATAAAAAGCTGAAAATAAATATTATTAATCTTGATAGTTAAACGATACAATTTTAATATCGGTCACCTTCAAATATAATGATAACTTTGTTGTTGTCGTTAACAAAAACAATTTACATTAGAGTTCAAATGAAGTTACAGTATAAAAATTTTATTAAATATTTTACAAACACGTTGTTTGTAGTTTTTAAAACTAGAACGAATATGCTAACGAAAAAGAATGTGCAAATGAAATTTTCAACGGTAATTTAAATCAAAACAAACCAAGTATTAACTGTAAGCAGTAAAGAAGATAAAAAGAGAGACAAGATGATAAAACGGGATAGATAAATAAAGTGAGAAGATGAGGAAACGATACAGAAGTAAGAGTTGAAAGACGGGAAGGATAAAGGAAGACGGTTGAGTGCTGTTGAAGGCTTTGCACGCTTAGAGTATACCGTATAAAAGCGCAGGAGCAACGCTAACTTAATGCACATTACTTATTGCATTACTACAAAAAATGAAGCTAAAGCATACAGAATTACAATAATGTACGTTCATCAGCAGTCACGCCCGTGCACAAAAAATATGCACATACATATGTGAGTGTGTGTGCGCGTGTGTGCGACTGTGTGTGTGTAAATTAAATTATCCTTCTTTTCATAAAGACACGTACGTTGATAAACATATAAATAATTTTTATTTTACTAACCATTTAAGTACAACGAATAGTAGTATCCTTTAAATAATTATTATAAGGATTTTAATATTTTAAATATCTTAATTCCACGAATTAAAAAAAAAAAAAAAATAGTGTGGGTTGGTATAGAAAATGGCGCTAATTAAATTTGACAGTGAAAAATGAATTAGTAAACTGAACTATTTCACGATTTGTAAGATACATCCCAGACATTTAAATTCGTGGTTTGAAACGTTAATAGTTATTTTGAACTAGCTGCACATTTCATTAAGTAAAATTATCGTAAAAATTATTTCGTCGTTGAAAATTATATAGACAGAATAAATCTATTAGTTTTTAAGGAATCAATTATAATATTTTTATGAGCGACGAAAAATAATTGAAATACGAGACTCGGCTGATTAATTTTGCGCATACGGGAATATTTATTTTGCGCAGCATGGGAATGAAAAGAGATATTGGAATGAAATAAAAATACCTTAGCTACGAAATGCCTTATTTATTTTTCAATATAATCCTCGTTTACACTGATACACTTTTCCCAATGCGTGACAAGTTTTTGCATTCCGTCACTGAAACATTCCGGCGGTCTTTCTCGGATCCAAGTGGCGACAGCTTCCCTTACCTCATCTTCGGTATTCCAATGATTACCTTTGAGATCTCTCTTGAGATAGGGAAGAAGTGGAAGTCGCACGGAACCGAATCCGGCCAGTATGGCGGATGCGGAATAGGCTCAAACTTCAGCATGTGGAGAGGTTCTGTAGTGGCGTGCGATGTGTGAGGCCGCGCACAGTCATGATGCAAGATTAAGGGCATGGTGGTCTTTGAAACGTGACATACTCGTCGTCTGAGGTGTCGTTAACGTATCAGTGTATCGTTCGGAGTTCACAGACGTCCCGTGTTCCAGATACTCAGTTACATAAACGTGTTTGGCATCCCAAAACACCCTCAAAAGGAGTTTCTTCGCAGAAGCTTAAGTTTTGAATTTTTTGGATTTTGGCGATTCATAATGTCTGTTTTCCATGCTTTGCCTGTTTTCTTCCAGGTGGTAATGATGTACCCAACTCTCATCCCCGGTCACAATATTGAAAAGGAAGTCGCTTCCTTCGGCAGGATAGCGCTGTAAAAGTTCTTAGCAACATTCGACAGGAAGCTGCTTGTGTTCGTCCGTCAGTTTGCGCAGTACCCATCGTGCACAGATTTTCGGGTAACCCAACTGCTCGATTAAATGGCCTACTCGTTTTTTAGATATTCCTAACTGAATAGCGATGCGTTGCTGGGTGATTCGCAGGTCACTTTGAAGCGAATAGTCCACCTACTTTCGATCTTTCTTGTCAATCGCAGAAACTGGTCGTCCGCTGCAAGGTGTGTCCTCAATTGTGGCTTTACCAGATTCACATTTGTGAAATGTGAATCAACAGTTTTACTAGCGTAAACCGCTTTAAAACGATGAAAAATATTCGTAGGATTCACATTTTCTGCTGTTAAAAATTCGATCACTTTTTAAGTGTGTTTTAATTGTTTAACCGTGTTAACATTTTGACCGTACTCAACTCCATTTTAACTGCTACTGAAAACAAACCGGTAAACGGATTTCAACGCATTATCACAGGTTTGAAGAGGGGGGGATTTTAGCTATCATGTGATTTTAGCTACCAAGCCTAACTCGATAGTACCTTTTGTCTCCGTGTAGCACGCTAATGCGCAAAATTTATCAACCGAGCCTCTTAACTTTCAGTGATTAACAAACGATAAAAAATTTATGTTTTTACATATAAAGATCGTTTAAACAAAATAAAACAATTCACCCAAGAGTTGCATAACTTTTCCCTTAACTTTCCCGGATTGAAGTAGTATAGCTTTCTTGGTGAAGCCGAAAAGGTTTATCTGTGGCTACCACGAAAACTACTAATTAGGAGAAAAATTAAGTAAAACATTAAAATGCATGAAAATTAATAATTTGTAAAAAGTAAATTATATTCGACTAAGTGAATAAGTTATGGGAACGTATCTCCGCACCCTCTTGACCAATTGTAATCGGTTAAGTAGAATTAAAGATCCATATTCACAAATCATCTCGTTGAACTTCAACCAAATCAATCAATCAAGTCTGAAGATATCAACAAAACAAAATCAACATACACTGCATATGTATGTATACGTGCATCTTTCTGAAAACCGATAAAATAATTAGGCATATCTCACCCTCCTTAATTGTCCAAAAGTGGCATACTTTTAAGCAATTAATAGAAAATTATTTAATCAGTACAAGAGGGTAATCTTGAGTTCAAAAACAACCAAGAAAGGGGTTTTCTTCGAACTTTTATTGAGGTTTGAATAATAGCAAAACCATAAAATGTTTGGTATTATTATTTTGTTATGTCAAAATTTTTAGATACAGGACCTACAAATTCCTTATTTCCTAGCTCCTTAACACCTTGTGACCAAAATTAAACGGCAACAACGCCCTATGTCAAAAATCATAGTGCCAAATTTATTCAAATCGGACCAACCGGTCAAAAGATATCAAACAAAAGAAGACCCGACATACGTAACGAACGAGCATACTTGCATCTACCCTTCCGGCATTTTTTAGTTCAGATGCGAGTTTATACTACGAATTCTCTGAAAAATAAAGTAAAATGTATACAAAAACCAGGTTTAGACTTAAACCTAGGTTTAAAGTCACAAAGTAAAAAGATATTTATTATGGGACTAACAATTTACATAGTAGCATCTATTTATACTAAAATTAAAGCCGCTATAAATCGTAACCGGTTTGAAACCCTCTCCCTTTATCTCTTTTACCTCAAACCGGTTGAAAAACAATTTTAAAAAAATCTGATGTGAACACCATTTGACTTCCTTGTTCACCTGTTAAATTACATATACACATTTATCAAGTACATAAAAATTTTTAATTTGAAAGTACGTAACATTTTACTTCACTAATAACTTCTGATTTTTTTCATATTTTTTTCTTTTTATAATTATTATTGATTTGTTATTTATTGTAATTTTTTTTTTACAATCAGAGGTTGATAATTATTTAAATTTAAATTAACAAAAAGAACTGAAGTCGAATTCTAACCAAGTGCCTTGCCCTTGTAAGACCCAAATATTTCATTAATTAAAATTTTATGAACCAATGAATTTAATTACCACTTACGATATATCGTCGAAAAGCTCTCAATGAGAGCTTATTACTGCAGTTAAGAGAAAATCCGAAATCCAATTTTTTTTTTAACTTTTTTTGGAGACTTTTGGTCCAGTCGAATGCAATCAAAAGAGGAGGCGCGAAACTAAATGTTACAATATCCCTAAATCCAAGATTTCAACATTCTACGGCTAATCGTTTTTCAGTTATGCGAGATACATAGTTACGTACAGACGTCACGCCGAAACTAGTCAAAATGGATTCAGGGATAGTCAAAATGCATATTTCTGTTGAAATCTGAAAACCAAAATTTTTCGCGATCCTAATACTTCCTTTACTTCGTAGAAGGAAGTAAAAAGATTTGTAATTTTACTTAATTATATTTCTGTTGCCATGGTGACAAAATTATAATGAAGTAAAAGGATTAATACATTTACTGTATATTATATATATATATATATATATATATATATATATATAACTAAACTCTATTATTTGGTTAGACAAAAGCAGAAAACCTCAACGTTTCGTCCAAGATGTAGACTTTATGAAGACAAACCACAATTGACAATGAATTGCATTAGAAAATTTTCAATTAATTTGGATAATTTTCTAAGTTATTTGGTTTTATATACATATATATATGCATCGTTCGTAACAAGAGGCATGGTGCTTTTATACTTATTTATTTTTATAAAATTTCAAAAAACTTATGTCTACAATAGTTTTTTAACAAAATGTACAAAAATAATAAGTGTAATAAATATTAATGTAAACAATGTGCTGTTAATAATACACAATATAATTTATTATACAGTTGTTAGTTCAATTTTTTCCGCTAGACGGTAGCGCTTTATTCCAAATAAAAATTTGAGCACCTACATCAAACAAACCAACGCACCATCACTTTTAATGATACTGATATTCACATTAAAATTTAAATCGCGCATAGTGAGTCTTGCGTGCATACAAGTAAGCAGAAGTGTTTATTTCCCGTGTCGATTTCAAGTTGACTGTTTTCAATCAGCGTCAGTGATGGTTCGCGTAAAGTGTGTCGGGTAATCGCCTACCGTAGAAAAAAATATTGATCGACGTTACGTGATCTAATTTTCAGTCCGTCCAAAAAAATCAGCTTCCAAGACATATGAAACGTTGAAACAAGCATTCACTGTAGCGTGTGGGTCACGTGAAAGATGTTTTCACCGGCGTGCCGCATTTTCGACCGGACGAGAGAGCGTGGAATTCATGGCGAAAGCGGGTCGACCGAACACATCAGATGTTAATGACGATATTGTTCTAGATTCAGCGAACGTCATCGTTCGAGAAGATCCTGTATTGGTGTGCGGAAGTCGGAGGAACAGCGATACATCTCCAAAAGCAGTGCGCATTGTACTACGAGCGAGCGGATGTATACAAAACGTTGTCGTTGGATGTTTACGTGTTGTCGTGTTCCGCGGCTCGTAACGCCTGGCCGAAAGAAGTACCACGTATTCGATTGCGAAGAACAGCGGGCTCGCTAAAAGAATGCAGGAACACGCAATGCGGTAACCGTTAACGAGTTTTGGATGTTCAGTTATTATCCTGAAATGAAACAAAAAAAACTCCCGGTAGAAGTCGACATATTCACCGCCTCCGAAAAAAAAATAAAAGCTTCACGCAGCACAAGTAAAATCATGATCATCTTTTTTACCCTCAAAAAGGATTTATTTACCCAAATTACCTTCAGGACAACTGTAAGAGCTCTTCGGTACATCCAAGCGCTGAAAATAAACACCCTGGAAAAAATCTAAGAATTATTGCACCACGATAATGCGAGCCCCATTGTCGCTCAGATAGTCTACGAATTTTTGAACGAAACAAAAATTAAAACGGTTCTCCACCATCATACAACCTAGATCTAGCTCCGTGCGATCTCTAGCTGTTCCCAAAGGTGAAGAAAGACCTGAAAGAACAAAAATTTAGACAAATCTTGAAATCGTAAAAGCCGTGGAGGCTAAACATAAAATATTTTTCGAAAAATGGTTTAGATTTCTTGTTTGAAAAGTGGATCACGCGCTGGAAGCAGTGCGCTGGACTTAACGGAGACTATTTTGAAAAGAAATATATAAATGTGGATTCAGAATAAAGATTATTTTGAACCGGAGCTGTCGTCTTATTACTTTTTGGACCGTTTTCACATATGTGTATATTTTCTCGGTATCTACTGATTGTTTAATAATTGAAACGATCAAGTATACAATTTTCTTAAACGATTTTTTAACGTTTTCTTTTTTTATTTTATTTATCCTGTGTTTTTCATAAGTTATTATGTTCGATTACATTTACGCACGTATGATTTATATTTTAATACTAAACAATTAACGTATTAACCGAAACATAAAACTTAAAAGTTTAAAGGTAATTACTTTAATCAATGTTTGTGTAATAGAAACAAAAATATGTAAAAACGAGTTAAAAACAGTATACGGGGGAACGTAGCGTGTTTGATAGCGTACAGAACCCCGAAGACATTTATACAGAGTTCTTTTTTCCGGCCAGGTTAAACGAACCGTAGCCTTCGTGTTTACTTTCAGAGAATCTTATAAGTATTCAGCAAGCTGCAAGCTTCTCTGATTGGCGGCACTACCTTTCTTTCTATTCCATCTTTATCCCTTTTCACTAGTACATAGCTGAACACAGAGTAGAGAAGTTGTATGCGGCTCATCCCCGTCACCGGCAAATAGCAGTCGTTACTCTTTTCCTTCCTTCTACATTCCCCTTTTTAAATTAATGGCATTCACTCACATTCTGAAAAACGCTCTCATCTTTTACATCATTGGCCAAAATCTTTACGTTAAATATATCACGTTATACCCTCCCTTTTTTCCTGAGCATACAGTTACGACACATGAAAGTCATTGTACCGTAAAAACGCACGCACAAAATATTTATTTTATTACAAATAAAATGTGATTATTCTTCATTTCTAGTTTTTCAAATTATCTCTATTATTCACCAAACGGTCTTAGAAAAAACATATGACGTGGACAACACATGACTTCCTTTTACGCCTATTAAATAACATTTACACTTTTTTTTTTAATGAAAAGTACATCAAATTTTATTTCATTAATAACTTCAGATATTATTTCCTGTTTTTTTTTGTCAATTTCTTATTTATCGTAATTTTCTTTTACAATCAGAGGTTAATAATTATTAATTAATCAATGTATTTAATTTAAAAAAAGGAGATGAAGTCTGATTCGAACCGATGTGCCTTCCCCTAAAAGATGCAACTATTTCATTAATTAAAATTTTATTTGGTTGTAACACTGGAAACAATAAAAATAAGTACCACTTATATTAGATCGCTGAAAAGCTCTCAATGAGGGCTTATTACTCCAGTTAAAGAAAAAATTCAAAATCCAAATGTTTTGGGCTTTTTTCGACACTTTTGTTTCAGTCGATTGCAATCAAAAGGGGAGGTGCACGACCTGATGTTACAACAGTCCTAAATCCAAAATTTCAACATCCTACCGCTAATCGTTTTTTAGTTTTCTTTTAACCTCCTTGACCACCGTTAGGTATTGCTTCAGAGGATGAGGTGAATGATTTGCAACGTGTGAAAATGCCATGCCTGACCGGGATTCGAACTTGGGACTTCCTTATGAAAGGCCGAGACGCTACTAGTGCCACCGAAGCCAGCAATCGTTTTTGAATTACGCTCCATATGTACGTACGTACACACATACGTAAAGTACGGATATCACGCCTAAACTAATCAAAATGGATTCAGGGATGGTGAAAATGGATATTTCCGTTGAAATCTGGATATTTCCGTTGAAATCTGGAAACTGAAATTTTTCGCGGTCACAATACTTCGTACAAGGAAGTAAAAAAAGTTATCTTATAGTTTAGAGGCATTTATAATCGGTTTTCATCCGACCTATCATAACATCGCTGTTATCCGACTACAGTAATAAAAGAATACCGGACGTAGTAACAACAGTCTTCAATATAAAAAAAAATGTACAACACACAAAAAGCGCTAATAGGCCCTTTAATAATAATTGTTCACTGTCTGCTTTGTTGCTGCTTGTTTAATAAGTGTCTATTTATATAATAAATAATAAATAAATCTGAGAATGTATAATATTTTAGCATCACCACAAACCGTGTTGTTTTCACTACATCAGGAATACATACATTGAACAATAAACAATCTGGCAACAGCGTTATTTTACTTTCCCTAACTTCTATAAAGTACAAAATCCACACTCTCCTACAGTAATATAATTATTTTTCTATTCATCTATTAACCTATGTTATCTAAAGCAAAAAAAAATTAATGTACAGATAGTTAAATAAACGAATAAATACTTATAAAAAACGTAAAGCTTCTACACCTGTTGGAATAGCTCTACTGTTAAAATAAGAGTTAAAAACACAAAAAAAAGAGTTAAATAAGAGTATATTACAAATTTTAACAAAAATTTAATTATAATGAGCAAACGAAATAAAATTTAATTACCTAGAAAAGAAAATTTGAAAACTTTTCGTCATATTCAGAAACAAAAATCAGTTCTGTAAAATTCGAATTTCTGAATCCGATGTCAAATTAAAAGAAAAGAATTATCATTCCTCTTAATATGGCGCCAACTTCTAAAAGTTAAACTCTGAAAAAGAATTTACGAAATACTTTTTTACAAAATATTAATAACTTGTTACTCATTTTTTCCTTCAAAAACTGCCTCTCACATTAAAATAAAAAACTAGCTAAAGTCGTAATGGTATATTTTTTAAATAAAGTAGATAATTCTTTCTTAAAAGTATCATTACAAGATATTAAACTTCACTATTATTTTTTAAAAATTAAATTTTTTTACTTGAAAACTTGTTTTACACGATCATAAATCTCCGAAAAGACGAACACTACACCCTTCAAGATTAATTAATCATTTAATATATATATATATATATATATATATATATGAATATTAACTCAAATGTAATCTATTTAAGTATATTTTTCTCTTGAATGGATAGAATTAAATATAATAAAAAGACTTAGTTTATAAAAGAATTACCTTTATTAATTTTTTGGGTTAATCAATCAACTGTACAAAATTATACATTAAATGCACAACGTTTCGCTTAAATTCTCTAAGCTTCCTCTGGTGACAATACACATTCATACAAGCATCTAACAAAATTCTCTTGCATACTAAGAAGTTAGACGGTCTACCTATCCTAGATAACAATATTTTATCCCCGACCTTGCAATAGATCCCCCTACTCTTACCCGACCCATCTCATCTTCAGATAATTATCTTTTTATATAACCTGATAATTATCAAAAGATAAGATGAGTCAGATATGAATAGGAGGATCTATTAAAACAATGATGGGGATAAAATATTGTTATCTAGGATAGGTAGACCATTTAATTTCTTAGTATGCAAGAGTAATTTGTATGAATGTGTATTGGCACCTGAGGAAGCTTAGAGAATTCTAAGGGAAACGTTTTGTATTTAATTTATAAGTTTGAACAGTTGACTGATTAACCCAAGAAATTAATAAAGGTAATATTTTTAAGAAAACTATGTCTTTTTATTAAGTGTATATATATATAATGTAATACTGAGTTAAAGAGTAACAGCACAGTGACATGATGTCAACAGTACTCTGCAGAGATGCCAATGCATCTGTGCGCAATCTGGCATGTAATTGTAAATGTGTAGTCTCGAAAAGACTCAGGCCGACCACTCCTGAGACGTGTGTTTAATCGAACCCAACCACCAGAGAACAGCGATATCCACAGTCTAGCATTAAAATCAATAAAAAAACCAACTGCCTTTACAAGGACTCGAACCTTAGAACTCTCTCTGTATATATATAATTATTAATATTGTTATTATTAAAAGAAAGGGGCCGTTTCAAAATTAAAAATTTAAACACTGAAAAATATTGGTAGTATATAAAAAATAAATTACAACTTTATTGATTATTATTTATGCAATAAATTATTTACTACTTTATTTATGCGTAATAAAGTTTTTAATGTTTCAATGCTTTTATTCCTTTAAATGCTTTTTTAAGTTTACTTTAATGCATAAAAAAGTCGGGGAAAATTTATCAAAACGTTTTTGAACAAAAAGTAAAGAAACTGAAAACTATATATGGAAAATCCGATTATCTAAAAATATAAAATTACATTTTAACCAACTTTAAAAATGAACAAAGCTCTAAATTCAACCACGTGTGCGCGCACACAATCACACATTATTATTATTATATCTTTTTTTAAGCCTTATACATAACCAAACTGATATAGAGTATTTTTTCTTTAATTTTGTAAAGGAAATTACTTGTTTTTTCCAATTACAAGTTTTTTCCAGATAAAATATGCGGTCGATTTTTTACAAGAAAAATTATATTATTATGTTTGAATGCATCTAATATTTTTGCCGTTATCTTTGTATAATTATGGATTATTGTAACGTAACGGTATATACCCTGATATCATTATCATTTATTCAAGAAGTTTTGCATCTAATTTCAAGAAAATCGATTGAAAAATTTCGGACGGTAAAATAATAATTCCAGAGACGTTTTTCTCAATAAGTATTACGCGTTAACTTTTTCCTTACTTATTTTTATCATCAACAAATCTCTCAACTTATTTTTTGCTGAACAGCTTTTTCATACGGTCTGCGTTTATTACTTTTCTAAAGGTCTAAATATATAAAATTTAAATAAAAAATTAATTAAGAAAAACATGTAAAATAAAATCAAAATACCGGTAATAAAAATAATACTCTTTCATTACGTCTTTAAATTTCTCCTTTTTTTATATCGGCCGCGGTACAATAGTTTGTAGGTTATTAGACTTTGTTTTTAATAAAGTGAACTACAAAGAATAAAAAAAAGCTATTTTTACTTGCTGCGCAAAAAGACCGGCTTTTCGTTAATTTAATTTGGTTTTAATATTTAAGTTGCTTTAATATTGCTAACAACAGATACCGCAGATAAAGAAAGGTCAACGTTCCAACTTGCAGCATCTTAACGAAAAACGTTTCTAACTAGCCCCGCTACAAATTGTTTAAATCTTAAATTGAGCGAAACTGAAGAACGACTCGACCAATCTTCATCGAATTTTTACAAAAAAAAACGCTTGATACACTTCAACAGCATGTCTAAATTTCAATGAAATTAATCCAGTAGTTTTGAAGACTCTCCTACCATACACAAGCCTATAAATAAATATATATACATGAATATAAGGATAACTAAAATTTAAATGAATGGTACACATTTAAATGAATTTAAATTTTCGTACACATCATACCTGAAAACGTAAAGGAAATTCATTCACCGTGGAACATAAAGTAATACCGTACTTTTCTTTGAAAAGTCGGTAAATAAAATATTATTTTTACTTTTTAGTGAAATTTTTTGAGTCAGTTTTAATTTTTTTAAAGTTTACTTCAAACAGTGTTTAACGAAAAATATAATGATTTACAACTGGTAAAGAGTAAGCGGTTACATGGCACGGTTATTAATACTTAAAAAATTAAACAAACATAACATTTGAATGTTTACGATAGGCTGTAGCTCTTTAATAAAATTCAATTTAATTTATAAACAGAAACGCAATTATCATTTAATTAAACTGATTAAAATTTAATTTTAACCTTTTTGTAAACAAAATCAACCTGACAAATCCACGTGAATTATATATAGGCTAACAAATATTATTTACCTATACAGTATATATATACTTTATTTTATACTCTCACTGACAAAATAATGAATTTTCTCAACAAAGAGAATTCAACCAACATAAAAAAAAATCCGGTACTTTCCAAAATTTCAGTACCTTTAGAGCCATTTACAAAAACCTCTATAAATTAGCCTCTGAATTCTATATTTAAATATTATTCTGTAGATCTATTAAAAAACAAAAATCTAGATAATTTCATTGACATATTAAAACGTGACCAAATTTAACAAAACAACTGAAAAAACCTTCTTTTATTCCTATAATTATGTCAATTCGGAAATAGTAATTAAATAATTTTAATTAAATAAACTTATTTAAAAATAGTATCGTAGTTATATTATTTAAATCTACTATTTTTTAATAGCTCGAAGTATCAGTAAATTAAGTTTAAGTAACACCATAATTATTAGATGTCTCAAAAACGTTTTTTTTTTTTTTACATTTTTTAAATAAAATTTCGAAAATTTGTTACTTAATATCACATAATCTTCAGGTGAAGCTTTGGTTCGTTTAGTAAAATTTTTTTTCTACAAAATATATCTGTATCGTCTGAAGATGCATCGTTTGAAACCAATTTACACGTGAGGATATTTCGTTAATAAAATTAGACAAAGTATCTACAGATTCTCTTTTTACTGAATCTGGCCTTAAGATGCAATCACAATTATGACATGAAATTAAATATTTTCTATCAAATCGTGATTTTAACAATTCTAGAGCTATAACATAATTTTCATTCGTCAATGGTAAATTTTTAACGATAGCTAAGGCTTCAACCTCAAAGAAGAATGTAAGTAATGTAATTTTTGGATATTAGATAAACGTGATTTCTATTACGTACTAAAACATTACATATATTAAAATAGTGCTAACACTCTAATACATTACCTCCTTTTTTTTAAGAGGTGGAGGAACCCCATTTACGGGTGCCTAGGCAGTGTCGGGCTCGCTAACAGGTTCCGCAAGATGTTATTAAATGCGTATGTGCTCCTGTGCACTACCGACTAAACCTCCACCCCTGGCTGCACACCCTTCCTGGTATAGCTAGTGTGCATTACTTTAGGAAGGGGGAAATGCCCCCACACATATTCAGACACCACAGTCAACAGACACCGACCTCAAACACACGCAAGGTACCAGTATCAGACTAAAATCACACCACACGCTCCAAAACATCCATCATCGCTCCAGAATATATACCTAATGCCGCACACTCCACACATTACATCAATCAGTCACATCCAATCACATAAACAAACGCCTTACAGACAGTCGAATACTATAGTATACGTACCTCACGGGTCACCATCGGACGCAGGAGCGGAGTGCCCACGACCTCATCGCACCCAGGCGACCCCATACGTACGGGGAACCACCTAGACTCTCAGCCGCGCGCCTGTCCGCCCCAGCACCATCAGACTACCCCTTCTTGGCCAACGATTTTTCTCGATAATGCGTAATTTCGTCATTACTGCTCTTGCAAATCTGGAAACGGCAGACCAATATTCTTCACCTCATAGCATAATCCCCGTTAGTTCATCTGGTACAAACAATTTTGTCTCTTCCAATGGCATTCATCATCTCCTGTCTTTCTGTGTTAGAATGAGGACAACAAAAGAACACACGGAACATATTACCTCTAATTACAGGTATATTAACGGGTTGTAATTGTGTTTGTTTAATCGTTACAATTGAACTAACTTCTTAATTAGATGATTTTTTACTATTATTTATTAAATGTTGGAATTTGGACTCTGTCGTACGATCCGGTGGTAAAACACCATCATCAAATTACATTTCAATTTCTGATTGAATAGTATCATATTTGTTTTGAAATTCAAGAACATTCCTTATTTTAATTTGTAAGGTGGGAATATCACCTTGTGAAGGATAATTGGGAGTAAATGTCCTAATCCTAGTTACAAGGGCTTTTATTGATCCTCTTTGTCTAATTGCTCAGTTTCCAAAATAGTAATAAATAACCTAAATTAGTAATGTAAATTATTAACAATGTAGATTAAATATGACGTGAATCAAATGATATTACGTAAATGATGAAACAATGTAAATTATATGTAAAATAAATAAAAATATATTAGTTAAATAATTATGTAGCTATAATCGTTGCGATCCCTAGTCGTATGAAGTTTGTTATATATTAAGATTCTTGAAATATTTTAGATTAAATCCACGGTTCTGGAAAACCAAAAGATGATTCTTCAGATTTTGCGAAGATATCCGGCGGAAACAGTTAAAAAGTAAATAAGAGATCTAAAGACTGCCCTTCTGTTAAAAATACGAAAACAAAACGCGGCTGCTGTAAAGTACGTAACAAGCCTATTTCTATGCGCCATATTGTCTGATGTATGCTAAAATTGTATTGAAAATTTAATTAATGTCCAACAAAAAATAATTACTTAAAATAAAAATAATTACTTAATTATTCATTTTTGAATATCTTAATGTTCTCTTGAAGCTATAAATAAATACCTTACGCTTTGTTAAAGAAGATTACAATTTTTATTTTGTCTTAGAAGTACAACTTACATTTATTTGGATACAGAAACTTTCTATTCTTTCCGATTAAACTTATACAACGCTTATTTTTATTAAACACCTATTTAATTTCTATTAAAAAGTAAACCAAAACTCGTTAAATGCTTCAAATCGTACACAGGTATTTTATACCCGGCCACAACGGCCGTGTTCTTTTAAGTAGCCACAATGGCGCAGGATTAAAACAAAGCTTTATAGTTTTAATGTTTTAAAGCAAATTATAACCTTCTAAACATTATATTGAAATTAAATCACGGGTAAAACTGAAAAATAAAAAGGCTGTTCAAAAATAGCAATAGATCACGTAGGAGCCTCACACATAAATCCGATTTCCATCAATATATATACATATTTGATTACATATTATTTTAGTTAAACAAACTAAATTGTTAAAGAATAAAATAATCTTTGATGTAATGTAAAATAGGACTGATATACATGCAGCACACGAGTATAAAAGAAAAATAATTTGTTGCTAATTCTTCGGAGAGGAATGATATTCATTAAATAGCCAGTTCCTGCAGTAAGCTAAATGATGGAGGTTACTCTCTAGCTAAATCTTCTAGTAGATTTCAGGATATGATATAAATAAATCCACAGTTTTACTGGAGAACAACCTTTTTACAAATTATTGTCAATAAAACCTACACAAGAAGTCTGACATCAGTTATACTGGTAAACTTTTAAATAGAACGATACAACCAACAAACGAACAGATAAGTACTTATGAAAACGAGTAGACGAAAATCCACTCTGACTTTTTGCAGATTGTTTTACCTCCATTCAGAATTCTTCGATAAATATACACAAGAGATTGCAAACGGTGTTTTTAAAAGAGAATTAGATTCGTATGGGTGATACATGATAATAGAAGATATAAAAAAAGATCAGAAGCATTGTAAAATGATTAGACTGAGATTTTGAATGAAATTACGGATCGTTAAAAGGTATCTAGAAAAATATATTGATTCTGACTATTAAAAAGTAATGACAAAAATAGGACAGAATAAACTATTTTTAAATTTGACACGAGTAAATTAATTATTTACTTCCATTATCAAAAAATTAGAGGCTAAACACTTAAGTACAGTTTCCTGATGAGAAATAAATATTTTTAGGATATAAAAAATGACTAGTCTGATTATCAAGAACCTACCGGATAAACGGTAAGGACATTACTGTTCGGCCACGGAGGCTGGTTGATATGTAGATATTACGGCAGGAGAAGTACTCCAACTGTTGCGTTATCGATTTTACATCTCGTTACATCAATAACAGTAAATAAAATATTTTAAAGATAAGTAGAACAAGATCGCGAACTGTGTATTAGACGAAGAAATGAGGTTCAGACGCAATACGAGTTCAACGAAAAGGGTACAAAAAGAATAAAGCGATGAAAACGGCAATTTTTATATCTGCAGAAAGCGTATGAGATATACAGAATAATATTTAAAATTTAAACAAAATTTGGATTGAAATATACAGCAAGAAAATTTATATACGATCTACACAAGAATCTCGTAACAGTATACGATACAGAAAGACAAGCTCTAATTCAAATAGGAACAGTGGCGGCTCGCGTACAGGCACTGTCGAACTGCAGCACCCCTATTTCCACTTGATATTTTAGATAACATTTAATATAAAGAATCCTTTTTTCTTTAATTCTTTCTTTGTACTTGTAAAATACATAATCCTTAAGTTTAATATCAGTAGCCCTCCCCAAGTTTATGAAAAAGATACAAAAATCTTTGTATGAAACTGTCCGCTTCACAGTTCCAACAGCGTGGTGTTTGGATGTTGTGCGCATGCGCACATAGGAAGTTACACGCGAGGCTGCGAGGGTGAGAGAGAGCATTGTCGCTCCCGCACTGCCGACCGTGGCGTGCTGGTGGAAGGTAGTTTTTTACTCCGCGTGTGTATGTAACGTTCCTTGTTCGTTCCCTTTTCTAGTTTAGTCGGTGGAAGGAATACGAAAGCGATTTAGTTGTTTTTTCAGTAGCGATCAGAAGATGGCGGAAAACAAGGGCTCTTTGATTGTTAAATCTGTCAAAAAACACGCTGGAAGGGCGAAACAGAAGCTAATTAGTAAAAATTAATTATGTATTTGGTTCTGTGAACATAGAAATTTAAATTATGCACCGTTGGACTGTAGTGTTTTTAAGCGGATATTTTATTAAGTTATTATTTAATAATACTAAAAAATATTATCTGTATTAACATTTTATTATTTATTCGGTTAAACCGAATACGGGTTTTAAGCACAATTTGCTTAAAAACAGTCTATCTTACTGTTGAATGTAATAAAGTGTAGACATATTATATATGTAGATTATTATCCTGCTTCCAGCTATTCTATTTGATTCATTTTTTCGGTTATTTTATTTTACAGAAAACTTTAAACCATGACCTTGAAAAGGCCCAGGAAAAAAGTTTTCTGCAGCAGCACTCCCACTAATTTTAGCTACGAGCCGCCACTGAATAGGAATGAGGCAAGTCTGTCCCCTGTACACAGGAAAAGAAAAACAGGAATTGAAGAACGTATTTATAAGCGGAATAATTAACCAAGAGGAAAAAGATAAATTATGAAGATTTATTAATAACATTTTCTTTAAAAAGATTTAAAAAATTACAAGAAGAAATTCAGATCTGTTGGCTCCGCGGAAGAGAAATTTAGTTTCAAAATAAATTAAATTAAAAGAGGAATGATGATAAGTGAAGAAACAGAAATTTCAGAATTTATTTGTTTGCACGGAAAGGTTGGACGACGAAAAATAGCTATAAAATGCAACCTTATTTTTTTTTATAACCTTTGAGTCCACGTATTACTGCAGAGGATAAGATGAATGACTTGTAGTACGTGTCAAAATGCCATGCCTGACCGGGATTCGAACCCGGGACCTCCAGATAAAATGCAATCTGCATCTTTCAAACGGAACTAAAGTCCGCTACAACTAATTATGAATCTAAGAATTAGAAAGATACTATAAAAAATATTTGTGTGAAGCACAAATAAAAAAAAAATTAAATACGGAAGGAATTATTAAACAAACAGTAAAATGTCTGTTGTACCTCTTTATTAAACAGACATTTCTATAAACAGAAAAATATAGTTAATTAAGCATTAAGATATATAATAAATTTTATAATTTAAAAATAACTTTAATAATAATTTATTTTGTCTACATAGATTTTTAAATAGTAACTTTTTTATACGATCAATAAAAAAATTCTCTAATAATGCTGTTTTTATCTCCAATAGACATTAAATTATTCGTTTACAATTTTTGTTCCTAGTACAAGATGCAATTAATCCAAAATACTTAAACAAGATTATTTATAAAATATACTTTTTTAAATTAGCAAACAGCAGACGATTATTTCACGTCCCTCTGAACATATTTAAACATATTTCATAATGTTAATTCCTTTTTTTTCTGATGGACAAGTAATAAGTAATACATTATGTAGATCACGTCAAAAAAGGAAAGATACGCTATTATACGGATTAAGAAAACAGGAACTCCCAGGTATCTGCCTGGATGAATTAAGAGAAACCACGA
Organism: Lycorma delicatula; assembly: GCF_047948215.1. Taxonomy (NCBI): domain Eukaryota; kingdom Metazoa; phylum Arthropoda; class Insecta; order Hemiptera; family Fulgoridae; genus Lycorma; species Lycorma delicatula. The sequence goes on along the minus strand of NC_134456.1, from coordinate 44,763,954 downwards.
TAAAACCTTGACGAGAGTAATATAAAAAATTATAGTTACAATTAAATGTAATTATAAGATGAAAAATAGGTAGGATTATAGTTCATACTGATTGTTTAAAATATAAACACATGAAATAATATAAAGGTAAATACACGAATATAAATACAAAGCAACTCATAATTCAAAAGGCTTTAATGAAAATTATTTGAAGACGAATATTAATGTGCGCGTTGAACGGGATGCGCAAAGATTCACGGTTTTTTAATAATTTTTTAATTATTATTATTATTTAAAAATTCACACAGTAATATCATTTCCAGAAAATTTTTAAATGTTTTTGAATAGTTCGATAATTTATTAAAAATATCAACGGAAGCATAATAGGTTTTTCCCTTAAACCGAAGTATTATGTTGAGTTACGCAAAAACAGTTCTGCTTCTTTTTTTTTTTTTGAATAAGTAATTATTCATTATAGCGAAGATTGCTTATCTAATATATAAAGCCAAAAGTTTGTTGCGGTTCTGTCAATTTGTTACACCATCACGCGAGAACTAACCGACCGATTTGTTTCAAATTTTCAGGATACAAAGTTTTAAGCAATAAATCAAGTCCTTAGGCCCGTATAAGGTGAAGTTACAGAATTTTTTTCTCTTGGACAACAACGTAATACCGGTTTTGATTTCATTTTTCGGCGTAAAAATATGACTATACGTTTTATTACACATCTGATTTTCAGCTCTTTACCTTGACCCAAAGGGGAACCAAAACGGATATGTTCGTCTACAGCAGGAGCTTCTACGTCAAGAACGAGCGAAACGTTGGAGGAAAGAGAGCTTTTCAGGCTTTAATTCTATTTATCATCTCATTATCATCACAACTATGATGATAAAGAAGACAGGCTAGTTCATAAATATAAATACAGTGGTATGTTAACATTTTAAATTATAAAATAATAAGAAAAAATGTATAACCAATAAATTAATAAAGATAAAATATAATAGCTAATCGAATATTTAAACTCCTTGACCAGTGAATATGAAGTATCTCCAAAACAATTTACAGTACAAGATCCCTTTAAATCAGTTAATACTACTTAAATAAATTTTACGTGCAATTTTAACAAAAAACAAATTTTTTGTTCAAAAATTTCTATCTAAATTCAGACAAAATTGAACAATCAACGATAAAAAAAAAACTGTAAAAATAAAAAAATTCATATCGTAGAATATGAATTCCAATTTTTTTTTGTTGTCTTCAGTCATTTGACTGGTTTGATGCAGCTCTCCAAGATTCCCTATCTAGTGCTAGTCGTTTCATTTCAGTATACCCTCTACATCCTACATCCCCAACAATTTGTTTTACATACTCCAAACGTGGCCTGCCTACACAATTTTTCCCTTCTACCTGTCCTTCCAATATTAAAGCGACTATTCCAGGATGCCTTAGTATGTGGCCTATAAGTCTGTTTCTTCTTTTAACTATATTTTTCCAAATGCTACTTTCTTCATCTATTTGCCGCAATACTTCTTCATTTGTCACTTTATCCACCCATCTGATTTTTAACATTCTCCTATAGCACCACATTTCAAAAGCTTCTAATCTTTTCTTCTCAGATACTCCGATTGTCCAAGTTTCACTTCCATATAAAGCGACACTCCAAACATACACTTTCAAAAATCTTTTCCTGACATTTAAATTCATTTTTGATGTAAACAAATTATATTTCTTACTGAAGGCTCGTTTAGCTTGTGCTATTCGGCATTTTATATCGCTCCTGCTTCGTCCATCTTTAGTAATTTTACTTCCCAAATAACAAAATTCTTCTACCTCCATAATCTTTTCTCCTCCTATTTTCACATTCAGTGGTCCATCTTTGTTATTTCTACTACATTTCATTACTTTTGTTTTGTTCTTGTTTATTTTCATGCGATAGTTTTTGCGTAGGACTTCATCTATGCCGTTCATTGTTTCTTCTAAATCCTTTTTACTCTCGGCTAGAATTACTATATCATCAGCAAATCGTAGCATCTTTATCTTTTCACCTTGTACTGTTACTCCGAATCTAAATTGTTCTTTAACATCATTAACTGCTAGTTCCATGTAAAGATTAAAAAGTAACGGCGATAGGGAACATCCTTGTCGGACTCCCTTTCTTATTAGGGCTTCTTTCTTATGTTCTTCAATTGTTATTGTTGCTGTTTGGTTCCTGTACATGTTAGCAATTGTTCTTCTATCTCTGTATTTGAACCCTAATTTTTTTAAAATGCTGAACATTTTATTCCAGTCTACGTTATCGAAAGCCTTTTCTAGGTCTATAAACGCCAAGTATGTTGGTTTGTTTTTCTTTAATCTTCCTTCTACTATTAATCTGAGGCCTAAAATTGCTTCCCTTGTCCCTATACTTTTCCTGAAACCAAATTGGTCTTCTCCTAACACTTCTTCCACTCTCCTCTCAATTCTTCTGTATAAAATTCTAGTTAAGATTTTTGATGCATGACTAGTTAAACTAATTGTTCTGTATTCTTCACATTTATCTGCCCCTGCTTTCTTTGGTATCATAACTATAACACTTTTTTTGAAGTGTGATGGAAATTCCCCATTTTCATAAATATTACACACCAGTTTGTATAATCTATCAATCGCTTCCTCACCTGCACTGCGCAGTAATTCTACAGGTATTCCGTCTATTCCAGGAGCCTTTCTGCCATTTAAATCTTTTAATTCCAATAAAATTTTAAATTTAAAACCAAATCCACCATTTTTTTTAATCTATGAATGCAATTAACTAATGCTAAAAAAAATACTAACTTTATTTTTCCTAACGTAAATACATACACAACGATAATGGATTTTTTAAATCTGCAGTGGTACATTTATAGCTTATTACTAGCTTTAAAAATATGCTTTTTTTTTTAAAAAGTAATTTAAAATAATTAAATTTCAATGTAAAAGCTGTAGAAAATACTTCGCAAAAACAAAGTAGGATACACACAAATGTAAGTGTATGTGTGTGTGTCAGAATATGTGTGTATGTGTGTACATTGAGCAAGCAGCTTGTTCTTTACGGAGTTGGTCACAGACAGATGGTGATTAATTACATTTTCATTAGGACCGACACCTTCATTAATAATTCAGGTCGCATTCTGCGTGCCCTATGTTAGTAAAAGAACTTCACGGGAAATATCAACTTAGGTTTGCTGTCTGCATATGTCATACGTTGTACGTTGAGACTAGTTTTTCAACACGCATTAACTAATTACGGTAAATAGATCAAATTTGGAACACGCGTTTTTCATAAATATAGTTTATACAAAAAAAAAAGAAGATATATATATATATATATATATATAATACAATATATCAAAATAAAATCAACTTACGCGATATTTTTCTAGTTTTTTTGTTAAATTTAACATTTCCCATTCATTTACTGTTAGTTTTTAATTATGTTTTATTTATTTTTTTAATTTTATACTTTTTAGTTTTATTTTTATTTAAAATAAATGTAGGTTATTAAAAAAAGCAATCCGTATGAAAAAAGGTGTACAAATAAAAAAATAATGCAGAGTTTTGAATATGGTATTACTGAAGGATGCTTAAACATCGGTTGTTTGATAATATAGTAAATTACAGCGACTAAAGAATAGGTAAAGAGAAAAATTTGTGTTAGATTCTAGAAAGAGATCAACCGGGATCGGTTGGCCGCATATTTAAGACATTCAGGTTTGGTTGATTCGGAAACTGCGGGATATAGAGAGAGAAAAAACCACGAAGAACGACAAAGACTGAAATTTATAAACAGATACGCTTAATTATATCTTGTTTAAAAGATATCTCAGAAAATAAGCGATCAAACGAACGATTAATAATAAAACGGAAATTAACTCAAAACAGAATAAATTATGAAAACCCTAAAATACTGGGATATAGAAAAATCGGAACTAGAAAATAAGAACGGATATGTGTCTTAGCTACATCGAAAATAGAAATTTTATACGAATCCATATAAGAAAGTATTCGTGTAAATTTTATCTAAAATGTACCGCAAGAAAATAGGTAGAGGTATACCTAACAATAGGTATACTCGTAGGTATAGGAACATGTGTAATGGTATTTTCAACCGGTAGGAAAAGAAAATTTACGTTGGAAAATATATATTATGAAAATCAGTTAGGTATTTCAGTAAGAGCATGGATACAAGAGAAGTTATTTTTGATGCACTGATTAATTTTGAAAGAGGAATTTTAAAAATATAACAGACCGCCTACCGGACATTTTTAGATCCGGAAAAGGTATTTAATGATACAGAACGTAACAAAACTATTAAAATTTTTATGAAAAAAAAGGCAGAGGATCGATTGAAACATAGGGAAATAATATTAACATAATCTATACAAAAATTAGCGATGATGAAAGATCAAAAAACTTTCTTCGATTTGGGAAGGAATTAAACAAGGATATATATAACCTACCCCTATCGCTTTTTCGCACATAGATGGAAGCAGTACGGAGATGGAAAAGCAAATTTGAAAGTGAGATAATCACCAAAGGATTAAGATTACGAATATTAAAGATTTGACTGACCCACCGGGTCGGTCTAGCGGTAAAATCGTTGTCTCAAATCGACTGTTTAACAACCGATTTTCGACGTCGAAAGTTTCGAGTTTCAAATCCTAGTAAAGATAAATTACTTTAATCTAATACTAGACAGTGATTACCGGTGGTACTTTGGTGGTCGAGGTTCAATTAACCGCTCGTGTTAGGAATGGTCGGCCTGAGTTTTGTACAAGACCACACCTCATTTGCATATCCTCTTCTCATTAGATCGTGGAGATGCTTATTGTTTACTAAACGTACACGTTAGGGATAAAAAATTAAAAACATTTGCCGATGATGTTGTTCATTTAAAGGAAACAAAATATTAGAAGAAACTCTGAACCGATTTATTTCTAAGTCGGAAATTCAGTATACAAATAAATAAGAATAAAAGAAAGGAAGATAAAGAGGAGTTAAATATTAATTTAAGTGATGTAATATTCCAGAAGTTATAGAATTTTGGAATTTGTGGAAAAAACCACAAAAAATGAACAAAGCAATAATGCAGACATCTAAAGATGACTGATAGGTACTAATAAAAGATTTCATGCAAGAAAACATTCTACCGGTATCGAATAATGTAAATCTCGGAATTAATAAGAATCTTTTGAAAAATTTTTTTTTTTTTTTAGTGTAGCGCTTACACTGGTGAAACATGGTCTTAAGAAAATCAAAAAGGAACAGAATAGACGCTTTAATTAGAAACTTAGCGTTGCAGGAAACTGAACAAATTGAGATGGAGCGAAAATAATTTGAAATGAAGGCTTGGGCGCATAGAAGGCATCTACGAGAAGAATATTTTTGTTCAATTAGAGATAGTCATGTACCTTGTCAGGGAGAAGATCGAGTCAAAATCTTCTAATGAGATGAACTAGGTCGGTACAAAACGTATTAAGATAGCCAATTCTAGTAAATTTGATACAGAAACACATCAACTAGATAGACCTGTGGAGAAAGAACGGAATATATAAAAAAATAAAAATAAAGATTATGGATGAAACAGATATTTTAAGGTTAAAAAACTTGCGCAAAAAAGAAAGCATAAAAAATACGAGGTACGAGGGTTGTCCAGAAAGTAAAGAACGTTTGACCTTCCTTAGCGCGTCTCCGCTCCCGCCGATTTTTATGGGAGTGTCATTGAACTCCCTCAACTACAAGCTCAGCGTCAGCTAAACTGCGACACTGTTCAGAGTGTATTTTTTTTTAACCTTTAATTGTATAAGAAAACAGTAAATCCCACCAAACGTGAAGTGCGTAGTGCGATTCGGATTTGGAAAGCGAAAACGTTTCGGCCAACTGAAATTTACAAACTAAAGGAAATTTTTACGGTGACAGCGTGAGAAATTAAGTCGGTTAGAAATGGCACGATATGGTTAACGACGGACGAACAAATGTGCGTTTTTTTTTTGCTTTATTGAATTATGCCGTTCCACTGATTAACGCTTTGTTTCAGTCCACTTTACACATCACCAGTAAGAATGTGATCCAAACGTTCGTCGCCATCTTGAGTACGAAACGTCAAAGCAGCTTCCATTGTTCGATTTTTCTGTTTCTCAAACAATAATCGAGATACCCGTTCGGCACACTTTTTTATAACCAGAACGAATTGTTACAATTTTATAAAGGTAAATTTCTACAAAATTTCAGTAAAGAAATTGTATAAACGATCTAACGTGAAACATCTCCTCCTCATTCTCCTCCTCCTCCTCTTCCTTTGTCATCGACCTTTTGCTTGAGATCTTCAATTATGAAGGATAGTCGATCAGAACGTTTGTCATCCTGCGCATCCGTAAAGTGTCGCAGTACAGCTCGCACTGAGCTTGTAGAGGAGGAAGTTCGACGACATGCCCGCAATGGTCGGCGGGAAACGCCTGCGAAACTCAAACGTTCTTTACTTTCTGGACGACCCTCGTACCACTAATCAAGTCAAACGACTGATGATTCAGAAAAAACACCTCGTTTGATAATTTTAATATAAGATTTTTCCTCTAAATAGCTTAAAGTATTAAAACATATTGTAACTCATTTTTAATTTAAAATGTTAATTTTGTTTATAATGAAAATTTTATCCGTAATAATAGGATAAAAAAATAAACGCGTTTATCTTTTTTATATTTGTTTTTATCGGCGAAATTCCTTTTAAGTAGGAATAAAGTAACCGCACGCGGTTTATATATAAATAATGAATGGGACGGATAACAGGATTTGTTACATCCATGTGAAATGAATGAAGGATCAGGCGTCATATCCTGTAGCAGGAGGGGGGAAATCTTGTTTAATTAGAGGTAGCCGTGTGCCGTGTCAGGGCGAGAAGGTGATGAATGATTACGGAATGAGGGATGAGCTCGGACGCCTAAATCAAGATGAATCGCGCGGCTAAGACGTTGCGGGACTAGGAAATCCCGCCAGGAAATTCAGAAAGTATTTTTTCCCTCATCGGCGAGTCTATATCCCGTCGGCTGGAGGGGGCCACCTAAATCACCGCCTTATCTTCAGATAAGAGGCTCCGCTAAATCCCCTCTACCCCCTCTTCTTTTCGTTTTTCTCTTTCGTTCTCATCCCTTCTTAATATCTTCTTTCTTGTGTTTTTTTTTTATTCTACTCTTTTTGTACACTTACTTGGAAGTTCTTATTTCAAAGTGTGCTTTACCTGTCGTACATAACGCAATTTATAAAATTCACATGTATTTATTAAATTCCTTTACAAAATTACGTTTTCATTTTTTTTTTTAATTAATTTCTTTTTACCCCAGGTATGAAAAGTAATTTATCTTTTCTTTATCTTATTCCTCAAATATTAAAAATTAAATTAGAAATTTTATAAGTTATTTTTATAATTTAGTACAACATAACTTTTAGATTATATTCTAAATTAATTTTTCAAACGGATAAAATTACTAAAATTCCTTAATTTTAAGTAAAACATAGAAGAGGGATAATTTAGTTATATTAAGTCAGAGTTTTTTAAATTTTATTTGAATGTAATAATCTAATTTTTGATGAAAGATTTTACCGTAAACAATTTACTGCAATTCATTTCTATCTAAAGTTTAATACTACACTTTGATATCGATTTTATAAAATTTTAACAAATTAAAACAGTTTTGTGTAAATATTACTTTGAAGTATACTTGAAAAAGAATACTAATATTTACATCGTAAATAGTCCGATCTGATAATCTTTTAAGCACGTATATTTAAGTTTGTAGACCGACCAAAAGAAATTTACCGGATACTATAAGTATTAAACGATTCGTATACATCGCGCCAGTAAACTACAAACTGTTGAAACTGATCTGAATTCTCAAACAATTCAATAGGGAGAGAGCACTTAATATTTTATGTAAAGACAACCACCATCTCTCTATACAAGTGCTTTCCATACAGTTACTCAAATCAATATACAAGATAATTATAAAATAATTAAAATTGTAAATATTCTACATCGTAATAATGTACTAATTGACAAATTAGAAAATAAAAATAATTATAATAATTAAACGTGACAAATTATTAAAAAATAAAAAATAAATCTAATAATAGTAATAAATATAAGTCAAACTATTACAAATAATGAATTTTTTGTTAATTTTTTTTTTATATTCTAAATATTTACAAAAAATTTATTTTATCTTTTTTTTTACCCACAGTAAATGCGACTGAGACGGTATAACGCGTTTGGGGTAAGAGGTTGTGTGTGTGTGTGTGTCTATTACCATTTTCCTTAAAAACTACTGGACCGATTTCGATACGGTTTTTTTGCATTACATAGGTATCACTTCAGAGCAATTTCTTATATATGTTTTACTGCTATTGTCCACCAGCGAGCGCTGCAGTAGATATGTTTCTTCAAAACGGCTTTTGAATGTTTCTAAGCCTTTCTAATTAATATTTTTTTAATTAACGTTTATTTCGTCGTGGAGTTTTATTAATTTTTTTTATTTTATTTAATAAAGAAATATAACAAAAAAGTTGGAAAAATACATCGATACATCAACTCCTTAAAAACGGAGATAAAGCGGATTTTAATAATTACATCTCGGTTTTATCATCCCTACTCAAATTACTATCTAAAGCATTATCAAACAGAATATAAACCGTAATTGAAAAAGAACTACTCGAGTATCAACGTGAATTTCGACCAGGAAGAAGCTAAAAATGTTAACCAAAAATCATTTTTACGATATCAAAAAACAATCCATAAATCCTGAATTGATAGCAATTTTCGTAGATTTCAAAAAAAATAATTCGATACTGAGAGAATTCTTATTTAAAATATTAAGAGAATTTAAAATTGACAATGAAACATTAAATATTATTAAAAAACCCCAACAGAAACCGTTACAAAAGTTGAATTTTTTGGGGGAAATATCAAAACTCTTTCGAGATTAAAACAGTTGTAACACAAGCAGATGGTCTATTACCGATACTTTTTAAGTGTTCCTTAAAAAACGTTATCAGAGAATGGAATAGTCTACTACATTTAAGAATCGATGAAAACATCAAAACGGGAAAAAAGTTGAAGTTATGAAAGCAAAAATATTATTAGACTTTGCAGATTTTGTTATCCTATTTAAACAAACAGAAGAAGCGAAATCAAAACTCAAAAATTAGAAGAATGTACAATTAAAATCGCGCGTCAAATTTCTTACGAAAAAATAATATAATGAATCTAAATCAACAAAGACAAAACTCGATCAAAATTTCAAAAAAGAAAAAACTAAAGATTTCAAAAATAAAAATATACAAAGGAAATTATGACAAAATATCTCAGGAGAAACAGGATTGAAAGCTAGAGTACTGAAGATGAAACAGCATATCATTAATACAAAATATATATATACATAAAACAGAAATCCCTTTCAAAAAGTACAGAACTGGGACATAACTAGATAGCAATAATACTTCCAGAAGCTCTATGTGGGGCACAGACTTTACAAGAACTTCGGAAAAAGAAATCAGCAAAATAAAAAACTATTTTTTTTGAAAAATACACGGTCCAAACTATCAAAACAATATATAAATCTGGAAAAACAGAGCATACAATGAGGAAAAGAAAATTACAATTTTAGAAACATCTGTATAAAAAGAATGAGAGCAGATTAACTAACGAAATTTTTAATTTTTTTAAGGAAAACAAAAATAAACCGGTTTAGAGAAGCAGAAAAGGTTTTGAAAATACTCAATACATCAAAATGCAGAATTCTGACAAAAAGGATGGATGAATCGGAATTACCGGAAAAGCAGAAGAAAAAGCAAAACCGTAATAGGAGTTATGAGACGAAAAGAAAGATGAGTGAAAAGATGAAAAGTTTTTTGGAAAAGAAGAAAGTCTGATATATGTAAACGTTACCTGTAGAGGTCAGATCGAAAGAAAAGGGTAAAAAGTGTTATGTATAAAGTAGATCGTTAGAAAATAAGTTACCCTGTTCAATTACTACTGATGCCCTGTACGAAATGTAATGACAGAATTTCGTCAAGTGTTACGGTACTGTGTTCTTAACTCCAGTACAAGAAAAATAGTTCCTGTAAACATGCATCCGTATGCAACGGATTAAGCTACTTTAATTAAATATAATATATATTCTACTATATATATTATTACTAAATATATCTACTAAATAAATAAATATGAAAATTTTGTACTTGAAAATTTCAACCATCCTTATTTTTCACGCGCAACAACAGCTCAAAAACTAATAAAATTAGGAATAATTTCTTATTGAATATTTTAAGCATTTCATTATGAAAAAGTAACACCTTACTATTTTAAATCGAATTTAAATGTTCAAATAAAAAATAATTTCGCGCCGAATTTTATCTCCATCGCTACGTGATACATTAATCGGTCAATACCATTTTAAATATTTCATATTTATCAAATACACTAAACCAATTATATTATCTCCTCCACTTAATCCAAATACTTCAATCGGCTACTTTATAAATCCCTATTTACAAATTTTACTTTCCCGTCTAGACAGCGCTATAGCTGTAGAAGGGAAAGTATTGTAATCGGTCCAATTTGGGAATATACGGTTTTCACCAGATCTTGATTTTTGATACCTAAGTAACCCAAAAAACGGATGGAAACTTTCCGGATGTTAATGTTCGTATGTACTCGTTACGTGTGTATATTCTATGTTGGCCTCTAAATCACCTTATATCTCCGAAACTGCTGGACCGATCTTGACCAAATTTTGTCAGATATGAAGCATATCTGACAAATATGTACGGGGCATTGATGCCATTAAATTTTTTTGAGGGACAGCCCCATGCGGGGCTGCCGTTCGTCTGTGCTTGCACAGATGGGCGGCAGTGATGAGGCACTGGGACTCCCTCATCCCTTCGCGAAAAAACTGAGACTCGTGTGAGTGCGCTACAGAGGATGCTTTCACTAGAGGCATTGGCGTCAAGAACGAGTCCCGGTTTCTGGGACTCGGTTTTTGGTCCAGGAACGACATAGTCGGGCTTGGATACCCCGCCCTGTTGGTGGTTAGAGGCAGGCAATGAAAAGTTCTAACCGGCGGGCTGATCTGTTCGACTAAACTTACGGCCGGCAGACGGGGAGGCCCGTTTGACTAGACAACCCTCTGAGCTCTGCTTTGCTCTGTTGTGGATCCAGCCCGGGGGTAGGTAAAAAATAAAAAAAGAAGCTCAGTACGAATACATAGTTGGAATCATCGTAATTTGCTCTATTAAAATATAACTTTTTATCATAAAGCACGAGATGCAATAAAGACCCTCAGCAGCTGGGAAATCAGTATTACGCTCCCAGACATCAAAACTAAGCCAGGCTGCACATGTAACCTAGACTCAAAATTTGACCTCGTAGCAATCGACCTGTTAAATATCAATTAGTTTAGATATTTTCCACCAGATAAAGCGATAAATCTTTCTTTTTCCTGTTTAGCCTTTGGTAATTAACTTTCAAATAATACTTCAGAGGATGAATGAGAATGATATGTATGAGTGTAAACGAAATATAGCCTTGTACAGTCTCAATTCGACCGTTCCTGAGATGTGTGGTTAATTGAAACCCAACCGCCAAAGAACAACGGTATCCACGTTATAGTAATCAAATCCGTGTAAAAATAACTGACTTTACTACGACTTGAACGCTGGAACTCTCGACTTCCAAACCAGCTGATTTGGGAAGACGCGTTCACCACTAGACCAACCCGGTGGGATCTACGTTGTTGTCCAGTTAGTTCATTAATTACTTTCTATTCAGCTTTCGTATTTCCTTGACATTTTTTAAAACTGTTATGAGTAATCAATTTTCAGCACGCTCTTCTATTGTTAATTGAAATTCCAACAAGCGTGACTGGATTACTGGAGTGTCTGTATATCAGAAAAATTATAATGAGTTATATAGTTTCTGGTGGACAAAAAATCAACAACGATTGAAATTCATCCTGAATCTGATACAGATTGTGACCGCAGTTAGTATTTTTGTCGTGAATTTCGTTAACTATTGACCAAATGTGATGGATGAATAAAAGACATAGCGTCAGCAGATCTTGTATAGGTAATCGAAAATTTTCCTGTTAATCGTCGCGTAATACTGAAAGATTTGAAGGTGAAATTTCGTTTTTATTTTTAATCCGATGAATTCTGGGAAATTTCACGATCGTTAAAGTTATCGAAAGGTATACAACAGAAAGATCTCTTGGCTACTACCCGTGAACATACATCCCAACCCCGTAGGAGAAAGACACCCACCTTGTGACGTTACCGGTCGCCACACTATTTTCCCGTCTAGAGGTATAGCCGTAGAAGTATTATAATCGGACCAATTTGGGTATATGAGGTTTTCACCGAATCTTGATGTTTTGATACCTAAGGAACCCAAAAAACCGGATTGAAGTTTTACGGCTGTTAATATTCTTCTATATATGAGGCGTTGATGCTACCAAATTTTCAACTTAAAAGGAATGAGGCTGTAGAGCAAGATCACCCTCAGTATCTCGATATTTCGCCCAATTAAGGTTTTATTTCTCTTAGGCATATTTCTTTAACAATTAAAAAATAATAATATTTGTAAAAACCTTTTTTTTTAAATCGCAGCCCCACCGCAAAAAATGCTAAGTGAATATACTCCATCAACAGTACCCCCCTGTCACTACAAGAAGCGCTAGTGTAGCACTAACGTACAGTTAGTTGTACAAAAAAATCTTACATAGACACCACATGACTTCCTGGTACTCCTATTAAATTATATATACACATTTTTAGAAGTACATAAAATTTTATTCCACTAATAACTTCGGGTATTTATTTTTTTTAATTATTGAATTATTCATCGTAAAACGTTTTTTAAAATGAGAAGTTAATAATTTACTAATAAATCAATATATTTAAATTAATAAAAAAAAATATGAATATGAAGACCGATTCCAACCGATGTGCCCTTCCCTAAGATCCAAATATTTTTCATTAATTAAAATTTTATTTGGCTGTAACTCTGGAACCAGTAAAATAAGTTCCACTTATGATATATCGTTAAAAAGCTCTTAATGAGGACTTAATACTGCAGTTCACAAAAAGTCCAAAATCCTATTTTTATTTTTTTATTTTGGGCTCTTATGTACTTTTCGATTGCAATCAAGAGGGGGGGGGGGGTGCACAACTAGATGTTACAACAGTCCTAAATCCAAAGTTTTAACATTCTACGGCTAACTGTCTTTGACTTATGCGAGATACATACATACGTACGTAAAAAGGTCACGTCAAAATTAATCAAAATGGATTCAGTGATGGTGAAAATGGATATTTTCGTTGAAATCTGAAAATCGAAATTTTTCGCGATTACAATACTTATTCGATTATAATATCCTTATACGAAGTACAAGGAAGTAAAAAAAAAATATTTAAATAAAAATATAAATATTTTTAATTAAATTGTGTGTGTAAGCCGTGCATCAGAAAAAATCCGCATGACGAGGAGGTCCTAGAAATGTGTTTTCAGATTTTTTATAACTACAATATTTTTATTGAATTACTATTCTTTAAGTTTTAATTATTTATGAATACGTCTACATATTCCGCAATATTTTAATTTTCTTAGAAAACCGCAGTTTATCGTGATATTTTAATTATTTCCACAAACTACACATTTTTGTGTAAACGCATTATTACACAATACTCAAATACCAGATGGTTTATTACGTTTACAAAGGCGCAAAAGACTAAAGTCTATTTCATTGCAACGTTTATGTGACTTCAGTTCAGTTGCAGGCTCTAAACGAAAATTTCAGATTAAAACAGCGGATTAAACGAAATTTCTTTTTAAACAAAAAAACCAATGTTTGAAACTTGACTAGTGGAGTATAAAACGAAAGAATTTGAAAAGATGTTTTAAAATACAGAAATACTTTCATTATAGGTTATCCAGCATATACGGTTTCTTAAAAAATTACAACTAGAAAATAATTTTGTAATTTAAAAAAAAAATACAATTACTGTAAATGGAAATTGTGAAATTATCAACAAAGGGAATTTAAATTAATTTTAATGCGATGATACAATCTAAATAAATAAAAATAAAAGTATATATATAAGTATATTTCATAATCACTCTGAAACGCCTTATTCTTTTTTAATGGAACTCTCACGTTGAATTAGTTTTGGCCCTGATTCAAACTTAAAAGTTAATAGTATTTAAAAAAATGTGGAGTACACCAACACACTCTGTCAGCAACTATATTTGATAATGAAATTAATAAAAGCAAAATCATTTCCACCAAAAAAAAGTTAAACTGTTTAAAATGTTTTGTTTTTTGTTTACATTTGATATGATTTCCGTAATTTTAATTCTTCATATAACACTCGCACAGGCCCTGATATATTATATTCCATCATAAATAAATGTACGGACAACGTCAAAATTATTTTTACCTCTTGACGATCAATTGTTGTATTTACAATTTTTGTTTTTTAAAAAAACCGTTTAATATATTAATTTGTGAAGGAAATAATTATAATCCATCTTCAGGAACATTGTGTTCCTGAAGATGGATTAATAACCGAAAGCGCTCGGACAAAATAATAAAAATAGTTGGTAAGTGGAAATAATTATACAATTAAATGTACTGTAACACATCTACAGAAAAATGAAAGATTTAAGCAACGGTAGAGATATAAAAATAAAATGATTTCTGAACCAAGGATATCCATACCTGAAATGGCTGTTTAGGTAAATATAGAGATGATGAAATTTATAGTTCATAGAATCATTCATAAATGCATCGTAAAATAAATTATCGTTTTATATCAACCTGGTAAACACAGCTATATTACCTGTAACTGATTCTACCATCCTCTACAATTCTCGAGCTATGACATCCTACTCTTCCCGACACTTCCTTTCAATTATCCTGAATTAATAAATGAAATAAGCAATATATTTTTTCCCCTCTTACAACTGCCCTAAATATTCTACTTATCTCTTCTTTACCGCGTTGATAAGTTCTAGATTGTTATGCATGTTCACTAAAACATCATCACTACACAATCTTTCGGTGTAAATAACGATTAGGATATTCGTAATATATACAATACGATTAATTTTTGCACCTGATAAAATCTTCCGCAATCAATTACTATCAATAGATCTTTCTATTTTATTATAATTTATTAATTCAATTTTTCTATAGAGCTAAATCTGTTAAAATTAGAGCAAAGTGAACTAAACTAAAAAACTGTTCAAAATCGTGAAAGTAACTGTTCAAAAAACTATTAATACTTTTAAATGGGATAAATAAATCTATGTACAGCTGTCTGTGTAAAGATATTCAACTTTCATACTCGATCATAGAAATGGTACAAAGCAAATCATTTAGTGAATGACTGTTTGAAAATATCTTAATTCCAGTGAAAGCAAAAAAATTGTACAATATTGATAAAGTATATATAGCAGCTGTCCTGTTACAATAAGACAACCAAAGACAAATAAACTACCTAAAATAGAATAATTATTAAAAAACAAAAAACCTGACTGCTAATTGTACACATCTACCTAGAATAATTAAGAAAAACGAACAAAAAATCGTTAAACAAGTTTCTTTCTTTTCTTACAGGTATTTTTATAGGATGTATCCTGACTTCCGTAGGGGAAGACACTCTCCGCCACCCCCTCCGTTCCTAGCCCTTACGGGCTTTACCGAAGGTCTTCTTCGAAACCTCGGCTTTTGATATATTCCAGTCCGCCTCGGCCAGGATGCCACGAGTGACATTCCCGTCGGTATATTACTATTTAATGAGCTCAAAATAAAACACATCTTACCGAGCCTTAAGTAAGACTGAAAGGATCTAACTAAACAAAGGAACTAAACTTACCCGGAGAAGGTAAAAGTGAGTTCAACATACAACACTAACGTAAAAATATTATACGGAACGATAACATTGAAACAAAACAAAACAAAGGACAAAAACAACACAGAAACATAATTTATAAAACAAAACGTAAAAAAAAAAAAACAGTATACAAGATCCAAGCAGGACTCTGGATCCCCTCGGCAATCCTTTCCTTGGCCGAGTACAAATAAAACTCCCCACTATTGCGCGTTCGGGCTGGCTCCTCCAGTTTACACGGAGATTCAACGCCGACCCGATAAGATCAAGCCGACAGATGATCTCCGTGCGCATTAACTCGTACCTTAAGCACTCATAAAGAACACGGTAGGTATCATCCGACTGTCCACACTGAGAACACATACCGTAATCTACCAGGCCGAATTTATGCAGTCTATCCCTCAAAGAACCATGGCCGGAAAGAAATTGCGTCACATATTTATTAGGGTGTACCCAAGAGGCGTCCCGCACACCAATATTTGAAAAGAGATCGTGCGTACAACGCCCAACCTCTGTCTCATCTCATCTGGCCTGCCACAAGGCATTGCCACGTTGTTTCATTTCTCGATCTTTATTCGCAGTCAACTCACCGGACTTCTTAGCAAAGGTTTCACGCCTGCAATCACCAAGACTGCCTCCTGCGAAATAGTACGGTAACCACTCGTTACCGTTAACAAGAAGTTGAGGCCTTAATAATGTGTCCCGATAACGTTAATATTTTAGCTTATCCGCCCAAACAGGCGCTTCATATAGCATAATAGCCTCGCACTTGCCTTTATATAGGATGCTCAAGGTCTTAAAATCAAGACCCCCAATCAGGACTGACCACACGTCGAATACCGAAGAAGGCATTGCGGGCCTTTTTCGCGACGTATTGAAGATGCTTCTTAAATTGCAGTTTCTCATCAAGAACCACCCCGAGATACTTTTGAACCTTAACATACTTTATACGCCGGCCTGCCACCGAAACACGGACTCGCTGACTCACAGCCAAACGGCCTTTGAGGATCATCATCGTGGGCTTTGCCGGGCTAAACGTCATCTTGTATTGACGACCTCACAGCTCAAGCACCCTGCAAGCTTGAGTGACTCGGAGTTCAACCTCCCTCCGCGAGCATGCTTCGACCAGCACAGTCCATCGTCAGTACAAGCCACGATGCAACCTCAGCCGCAGGAGAGAATCAAACTTCACCACCCACAATGAAGGACCCAACCTTGGGGACATCCCATGGACAGCGTCTTGCCAATTTCATGGTTGCCCTCGCGAGACAGCACATCCCGATGACTGAAGTAACTTTGGGTAACTTGCAATTCACTTACAGTATATTCTCTTTTTTGGAGTTGGTAAATAGCAGAAGGCCACCGTAAATTATTAACTGATCCGGAAATGTCCAGGAAAATTCCCAGGATTATATTCCGTCTCACTTGGTCGTTACCACACTCATCACACGACGTATGGCGTTCTTAATACCCTTTCCGGGACGAAACCCGTACTGATTCTCCATCAACAATCTTTGCGAGGTTAACCCCTCATTTATACGCAGATACAGAACCTTTTCAAAGACCTTATCAACAACCGGAAGTAACAAGAGCCAATACGAAGAAGTAACAGCAGGATCCTTGTCGCCGCATTTAAACAACAATTTTACAATCCCCTTCTTCCAACACACAGGGAAATATCCACCAAATAACAATTTATTAAGAATTCGTGTACCGAGAGAGAAACTCCGCCATTATTCCATTAAAGCCCGGGACCTTACCCCTACCGAAACTACAGATAGCTTGACGCACCTCAGCCTCGGTAATCTCTAAGGACACTGCACCCTCACGGAACTGAGCGACCTTCACAGCACCCGCAAATGTATGCGGTCTCTTCGGCTTCACTATCATCAGACAGTAAAATCGTCTAGTAATTTGTGTAAAATTCTAGATATATCCAAAATTACAACAAACCTGGTCGAGAGAGCAGACGGAAGAACGTCCTTTCGTCGTTTTTGTCCCAATATGAGTTAGTCAGTGATGTGAAATTAAATATATTTCTACATTTTTTGTTGTATTCAGAAACCTGTTAGTCTTAACAAAGTGGAGGCCGTTAAATTTACCATCTCATATAGTCTACAATGGCACCCTACTATAACGCAGGATGTTGAATTAATATTAAATTTCGCATCGCTGACTAACTTACTACCTGTAAGAAAAGTAAGAAAAATTTCTTTAACTATTTTTTGTTTGTTTCTCATAATTATTTTAGGTGGAGGCGTAGAATTAGTAGTCGATTTTTTTATTTTTTAATAATTATTTCATTTAGCGCTTTTTTGTCGCTTCAACTATACCATTGAATATACTAATAATCTAGATACGATAATGGTATGTCTTATTTTTTTAGAAAAGTTATCCTTCTTAAATAGAAATTTAATGTTAATGAATGATAACGTACATGTGTGTAACGCATTCTGCTTCCTATTGTTGAACAAATTTTTCGCTCATATCTAGAGAACGACGAATTCTTAAAAAGAATCATAACAGGCAAAAAGTTTCTTTTAGATTATTTTATGGAATACCATCATCAAAATTTGAAATAACACGTGTATGTGCTAGCCGCGATGTATTCCTTTTTCCTTTCGCCAAGTACATTTTTCGTTTTTATCTCAAGAAAGATCATTTTTTCGAAAAAAAAAACACAAGAAGCAAACAGTTTTTCTTTTTTATCGTTTAATGGAATACAATCATTAAAATTTGAATATAGCATATTTTTAATTTTATTCCTAAGTGTAGCGCCTCCTTTTCGGTTAAGACAATTTAAGATAGTCTATATTACTTTCATACCAAAATCTGTTACTACTCAAAATTTGGTTGTAATTGCTTGGATCTGCGAAACTAAACAAGGAAACAAACGCGCACACCAGTTTAACACATTACCGCTCCTCATATGTCGAGTAAAAAGGCTCTTATGGAGAATTCGAACTCTTTCATTTATCTAAAATCTCAAAATTTAAACTAAAGTATATTATTTTTATTTCAATAAAGGAAATATTTATTATCGATGTTATAACTATATTTACACTCGCTCACAATGAATTAACGTTATAAGTTCCTTATAGATCTTAGGTAAAATTTATTTACTAAAACGTATTTTAAATTAATTAAATTACAAACACTTTTATGAAATCATTAAAAGATATACTACCCGATAATTCATCACGCAACATTTCATTATATCGCTTCCCGCATAAATATCATCGGGACGAAGCGAACAAGATCACAAACGACTACACAGTCACGTATTTACGTAATTAGCGACGTGAGAAGTGTTAAAATATATTAGTGACGAGGGTATTAAAATAACGGTATAAGACGAGAAGCGTTTACTGTCTTGCATTGGTTTATTAGTTTACTAAGAGTTGTAGTTTACAGCTGAGGTCTAAGCGGCAACGTTTCCGTAGCTACGCTACTGTTGTAACGTAATGGAAATGGATTCCGATCCGTAAGGAGACAGCACGTGGAGGAATCCACCGGGCAGGAGATTTAGTGGGTTCGCTCGGAACTCTATATGCGATACTCTCTCGACTAAAACGTGGCGCATTAATCCCTCAACCACCCCCCCTCACCGCCCTATTTCCCGCAACGATTCTACGACGACTCGCAGAACGGTAGCAATTAACAGTTCACAAAGCAAGAAAATATCTTGTATTAAAACACACACCTCCTAGCTACGTATAACGAATGTTAACATTATATCGGTACCCTTATCGCATCCAATGTAAACGATATAAACTAGAATTTAGGCGAGTTCAACGCTTCTTAATTAAATGACTTAGTTATGTTTTGCTACAGCGTAACCAAAATCCACGTAAAAGGCCAATAAATTCAGAATCAAAACAAAAAGTAATCTCTCCCACTACCTTTAACGTGTCTTTTATTTATTCTATATTCATTTACTGCATTTAAACAAATCGTAAATAGAAAACGCTAAAGAAATTATCAAATAGACTATAAAATTCAAGACCCCTGTACGTTGTGATTAATTATCACAGTATAAACACAAAAAAATAGAAACTCAAATGAATGAATATAAAAGAAACAAACAGTAAATATTAAATAAACAATATTTACGAAACACTATCAAGTGTTATTAATATATTAATAACACTTGATACATTAATAACACATAATACGTTAAAAAAACATTTAACTAAAAAATGATAAGATGTCGAATTGGTCAGTCCAAAATGAAGACGGAAACTACTAAAATAAACAATCCGACTGGCTGCTAATACATATTACAGCTTTGTAAGTAACAAGAAAAACAAGCATATCCATATTTCTGATAAATTATGCATAAATATAATTACAAAAAACTTATGGTTCACAAACAAATTCGTCTGCATTAA